>NW_027002052.1:0-6774 GCF_036934945.1 Oncorhynchus masou masou
ACCTCTTGAAACTCCCCATCCCGGATCCGGGATTGTGACTAAGCCTCAGGCTCATTAGCATAACGCAACGTTAACGATTTCTGAAAATCGCAAATAAAATTAAAATAATGCGTTTTGCTCTCAAGCTTAGCCTTTTCTTAACAACACTGTCATCTCAGATTTTCAAAATATGCTTTTGAACCATAGAAATTGACTAATTTGTGTAAGAGTATGCAGTTAGCATAGCATTTTGTGTAGTATGTAGCACGCAATATTTTCACAAAAGTTGCAGATAACCAAATAAATAAAATCATTTACCTTTGAAGAGTTTGATGTTTTCAATGAGGAGACTCCCAGCCATATACCAAATGCGAGTGTTTCCTGAAAGCGTCTGGTGTGTAGGAGAAATCGTTCCGTTTTCTACATTGCGCCTGACTACCGAAACGAACCGAAAATGCAGTCACCTACAACGTGAAACTATTTCCGGATTAACTACATAATATCGACCGAAACATGGCAAACGTTGTTTGGAATCAATCCCTCAAGGTGTTTTTTCACATATCTCTTCATTGACATGCAGTTCAGGAAGCTTGTGTCATGTCTTATTATGTCTGTTCCTGTCCTTTCTCTTCACTCTGTCTCTCTCTGCTGGTCTTTTTAGGTTACCTTCTCTGTCTCTCATTCTTCAGCTGTTCTACATCTCCTCTAACTAGCTCATTCACTCTTTCACACCTGTTCTTCTTCCCTCTGATTAGGTCTCTATTCTCTCTGTTCCTGCTACTTTCAGTGTCTGATTCTTGTTTGTGTTTTTGATGCCAGAAGCAAGCTGTCGTCGCGTTTGCTTCCACCTTGTCCTATCCTGTCGGAGTCTGCCTGGCAGGTGCATCCTGCATTATACTAACGCTCTTGTTCCATTGACCACGTTGGAAGAGGATTTATGCCATTCCTGTTTTTTCATTAAAGAACTCTGTTTTCTGTTAAACCAACTTTGGGTCTTCACTCAAGTACATAACAGAAGAATCAGACCAAGAATGGACCCAGCGGCTCCGACCCTTTTCACTCCGCCGTCGAGATCCAGGGAGCGATGCTAGGCAGACACGAGGAGGAGTTGTCTGCTGCTCGACATGCCGTGAGACCCTGGCCGTCAGTCTTCAGGCCTCACAAGACAGGTTCATCAACTCCACCTCGATCCACCGCCCACTTCCAGGTTTCCCAGTTCCTGGAGCCCAGGATCAACAACCCGCCGTGTTACTCTGGGAGCCCACTGAGTGCCGCTCATTCCTCACTCAGTGTGATGTGGTGTTCTCTCTCCAGCCCAACACTTACCCAGGAGCGCAGCCCGACACGCCACATCATTTCTCTCCCCTTACTGACGGGCGCGTGAGTGGGCACGGCAGTCTGGGAGCGGGCTGAGTGTATTAACCAGTATCAGGACTTTAAGGAGGAGATGATATGGGTTTTTGACCGTTCTGTTTTGCCAGAGGCTTCCAGGGCCCTGTCTTCCCTATGTCAGGGGAATAGATCCATAACGGATTATTCTATTGAGTTTCGCACTCTGGCTGCCTCTAGTGACTGGAACAAAGCCGGCTTTGCTCGCTCGTTTTCTGGAGGGTCTCCTCGTCGAGGTTAAGGATGAGATCCTCTCCCGGGAGGTTCCTTCCTGTCTGGACTCCTTAATAGCTCTCGCTATTCGCATAGAGCACGGTTTGACTTGGGCCGAGCTCAGGAAAGGAGCTCGCGTTCTCCGTTTGCTCCCTCTCACATCACTGCTACCTGCCGCATCACTGCCACCCTCCCTCCGCCGGCTCAGGATGCTGAGCCTATGCAGCTGGGGGTATCCGCATCTCGGCCAAGGAGAAGGAACGGAGAATCACCAATCGCCTGTCTCTACTGCGGCTGGCTGGTCATTTTGTCACCTCATGTCCAGTAAAAGCCAGAGCTCATCAGTAAAGGGAGGGCTACTGGTGAGCGCACCACTCAGGCCTCTCCTTCTGGATCACGCCACTACCTTCCGGTCCATCTCCGCTGGCCCGGTTTCATCTGCTTCCTGCAGTGCCTTGATAGACTCTGGGGCGGAGGGCTGTTTTATGGACGAGACCTGGGCTGGGAACAGACATTCCTCTCAGACAGTTAGGGAGCCCACGGCCTTGTTCGCTTTAGATGGTAGTTCTCTCCCCAAGATCAGCATGAAGACGCTGCCTTTAACCCTCTCACTGTCTCTGGTAATCATAGCGAAACCATTTCTTTTTTAATTTTCTGCTCACCTTTACACCTGTTGTTTTGGGTCATCCCTGGCTAGTGCGCCATAACCCTTCTATTAATTGGTCTAGTAATACTATCCTATCCTGGAATGTTTTTCTTGTCATGTGACCTGTTTAATGTCTGCTATCCCTCCTGTTTCCCTCTGTCTCTACTTCACAGGAGGAGCCTGAGCGATTTGACAGGTGCCGGAGGAGTATCACGATCTGCGCACGGTGTTCAGTCGTTCCAAGCGTCACTTCCTCTCCCTCTCCACACCGGTCGTATGACTGTAGTATTGATCTCCTTCCGGGGAACTACTCCCCCGGGGTAGATTATACTCTCTGTCGGCTCCCCCGAACGTAAGGCTCTCGAGGATTATTTGTGGTTCCGCTCAATGCCGGTACCCAGTCTCCTCCTCCTCTCCCCGCCGGGAAGCCGGGGTTTTTTTGTTCAGAAGAAGGACGGGTCCCCTGCGCCCATGCGTGGATTATCGAGGGCTGAATGACATAACAGTTAAGAATCGTTATCCGCTTCCTCTTATGTCTTCAGCCTTCGAGATCCTGCAGGGAGCCAGGTTTTTCACCAATTGGACCTTCAGTAACGCCTACCATCTCGTGCGCATCAGGGAGGGGGACAGTGGAAGACAACGTTTAACACTCCGTTAGGGCACTTTGAATACCGGGTTCTTCCTTTCGGCCTCGTTAACGCTCCAGCTGTCTTTCAGGCACTAGTTAACTGACGTCCTGAGAGACATGCTGAACATTTTTGTTTTCGTTTACATGGACGATATCCTGATTTTTCTCCGTCTCTCTCGATTCATGTTCAGCACGTGGAGCCGTCCTCCAGCGCCTTTTGGAGAACTGTCTTTATGTGAAGGCTGAGAGTGCATTTTTCATGCCGCCTCCTGTCCCTTTTCTCGGTTCGTTATTTCCGCTGAGGGCATTAAGATGGATCCCGCTAAGGTCCAGGCTGTCATTGACTGGCCCGTTTCCTAAGTCACGCGTCGAGCTGCAGCGCTTTCTGGGCTTCGCTTTAATTTCTATCGTCGTTTTCATCCGTATGTTGGGTCAGGTGGCAGCTCCCCTCACAGCCCTTACTTCTGTTAAGACGTGCTTTAAGTGGTCCGTTTCCGCCCAGGGAGCTTTTTGATCTTCTTAAGAATCGTTTTACATCCGCTCCTATTCTTGTTACACCTGACATCTCTAGACAGTTTGTTGTTGAGGTTGACGCGTCAGAGGTGGGCGTGGAGCCATTCTTTCTCAGCGCCTCTCTCTGACGCAAGGTCCATCCTTGCGCGTTTTTCTCTCATCGCTTATCGCCGGGCTGTGAACGTGACCATGATGTTGGTAATCGCAACACTCGCCATCCGCTTAGCCCTAGGCGAATGGCGACAGTGGTTGGAGGGGCGACCGTTCCTTTTGTCGTTTGGACTGACCATAGGAACCTTGAGTACATCCGTTCAGCCAAACGACTTAATGCGCGTCAGGCTCGTTGGGCTCTGTTTTTCGCTCGTTCGAGTTTGTTATTTCTTATCGTCCGGGCTCAAAAAACACCAAGCCTGATGCTTTATCTCGTCTCTTCAGTTCTTCTGAGGTCTCCCACCGACCCCGAGGGGATTCTCCCTGACGGGCGTGTTGTCGGGTTGACTGTCTGGGGAATTGAGAGGCAGGTAAAGCAAGCACTCGCTCACACTCCGTCGCCGCGAGCTTGTCCTAGGAACCTTCTGCCCGTTCCCGTTCCTACTCGTCCGGCCGTTCTTCAGTGGGCCCACTCTGCCAAGTTAGCCGGCCACCCGGCGTTCGGGGTACGTTCGCTTCCATTCGCCAGCGTTTCTGGTGGCCCACTCGGGAACGTGACGCGTCGATTTGTCGCCGCTTGTTCGGTCTGCGCGCAGACTAAATCTGGGAACTCTCCTCCTGCCGGCCGTCTCAGACCGCTTCCCATTCCCTCTCGACCGTGGTCTCACATCGCTTTAGATTTTATCACCGGACTGCCTTCATCAGCGGGGAAGACAGTTATTCTTACGGTTGTCGATAGGTCTAAAACATTTCATTCCTCTCGATAAGCTCCTTCTGCTAAGGCGATTGCTCAGATCATTATCGAGAATGTTTTTTCCGAATTCATGGCCTTCCTTCTGACGTCGTTTCCGACAGAGGCCCGCAGTTCCACGTCCCAATTTTGAGGGAGTTTTGCGTTTGATTGGGGCTTCCGTCAGTCTCTCGGTCCGCTTTCATCCCCAGTCTAACGGTCAAGCCGAACGGGCCAATCAGACTGTTGGTCGATTTTACGCAGTCTTTCTTTTCGTAACCCTGCGTCTTGGTCAGAACAGCTCCCCTGGGCAGAGTACGCCCACAACTCGCTTCCTCGTCTGCTGCGGTCTATCCCCTTTTCAGAGTAGCCTGGGTACCAGCCTCCGCTGTTCTCTTCTCAGCTCGCCGAGTCCTGCGTCCCCTCCGCTCAGGCTTTTGTCCAGCGTTGCGCGCACCTGGAAGGGGGTCAGGTCGGCACTTTGCCGTAATAGGGCGCAGACTGTGAGGGCCGCTAATAGCGGTAGGGACCAAGAGTCCTAGATATTGTTGCGGTCAGAGAGTATGGCTCTCCACTCCAGAACCTTCCCCTTAAGACAGCTTTCACAAGTTGGCCCCTTGGTTCATTGGTCCGTTCCGTATTTCTCAAGTCATTAATCCTGTGTCGCAGTCCACCCTTCTCCCGCTATCTTCGTCGCGTTCACCCGGTCTTCCATGTCTCCTGTGTTAAGCCGTTCTTCGCGCCCCGCTCGTCCCTCCCCCCCCCCATCCTTGTCGAGGGCGCACCCATCTACAGGGTTAAGATTTTGGACATGCGCCCTCGGGGCCGTGGTCATCAGTACCTTGTGGATTGGGAGGGGTACGTCCTGAGGGGAGGAGGAGTTGGGTTCCCTCTCGGGACGTGCTGGACCGTTCGCTGATCGATGATTCCTCCCGTTGCCGCCAGGTTTCCCTTCTCGAGTGCGCCAGGAGGCGCTCGGTGAGTGGGGGGTACTGTCATGTCTTATATTATGTCTGTTCCTGTCCTTTCTCTTCACTCTGTCTCTCTCTGCTGGTCTTTTAGGTTACCTTCTCTGTCTCTCATTCTTCAGCTGTTCTACATCTCCTCTAACTAGCTCATTCACTCTTTCACACCTGTTCTCTCTTCCCCCTCTGATTAGGGTCTCTATTTTTCTCTCTCTGTTCCTGCTACTTTCAGTGTCTGATTCTTGTTTGTGTTTTTTGATGCCAGAAGCAAGCTGTCGTATTTGCTTCCACCTTGTCCTATCCTGTCGGAGTCTGCCTGGCAGGTGCATCCTGCATTATACTAACGTTCTTTTTGTTCCATTGACCACGTTGGAAGAGGGGATTTATGCCATTCCTGTTTTTTCATTAAAGAACTCTGTTTTCTGTTTAAACCGCTTTGGGTCTTCACTCAAGTACATAACAGCTTGCTCTCTCTCTGTGCCCCATGGAAAAATACTGGCAGGTGACTTCAGCACCAATTTCGGCGCAGGACACCGGGGCGGACACGTGGTAAATGTGGTCTCTTATGGTCAATCTTCCAACGATCTGCCTACAAATACGTCACAATGCTGCAGACACCTTTGGGGAAACGACAGAAAGGGCAGACTCATTCCTCTTGCGTTCACAGCCATATAAGGAGATCATGAAAGACAGAGCCTCAAAAATCCTTGTCATTTCCTGGATGCCAAGTCATCTTGGTTTTGCCTGAAGCTCACGTTAAAGGGCACGCACAGAGAAGATATTTGTATTTCTGGACACGTCAGAGTGTTTTCTTTCGAACAGTAGCAATTATATGCATAGTCGAGCATCTTTTTGTGACAAAATATCTTGTTTAAAACGGGAGCGTTTTTCTTCCAAAATGAAATAGCGCCACCATAAGTGTAAGAGGTTAAACCTGTCCTCTCTCCTGACCTCCCATCTAGATATATTTAAACCACCAGAACCCTGTCCTCTCTCCTGACCTCCCATCTAGATATATTTAAACCAACCAGAACCCTGTCCTCTCTCCTCACCTGCCATCTAGAAATATAGTTAAACCTGTCCTCTCTCCCTGACCTCCCATCTAGATATATTTAAACCAACAGAACCCTGTCCTCTCTCCTCACCTCTGTGTTCTGGGGGAGGTAAACGTTGCCCCCAGGAAGGTGGAGTGGCCGTGGGGCGGCACTGCTTACCACAGAGTTACTGAGGGGTTGTGGGGTTACCACCATGGTAGGCTTCCCCCCAGACAACCCACGGAATTGCTCCAGCAGCATGTCCAGCGCCCGGTCATGACGCTCAGTCAACATTTGGACGCCCTCCATAAGACTGCGGCTAGTTCCTCGTGCCTACCAATGGAGGCTCCTTGGGAGGAGATGGTGTTGCGCAGCTGGCCCGGGTCTGCTGGGTCAGTCATAGCCAGTTCGCACTATCAGGTATGAAGGTAAGACCCAGATGCAGACAACGCTGAATTAACAATGGTTTAATAATCCAACAGGGGCAGGCAATAGACAAGTCAAGGCAGGCAGGGGTCAGTAAACCA
>NW_027002053.1:0-6773 GCF_036934945.1 Oncorhynchus masou masou
GCTCTGAGACGCCAGTGAAAAGCAGTCCCAGGTGTTCTTGACGTTGAAACTGAGCAACCAGAGTCCTGCTCTGAGACGCCAGTGAAAACAGTCCCAGGTGTTCTTGGTAACCAGCAGTCCTGTTTCTAGACGCTAGTGAAAACAGTCCCAGGTGTTCTTGGTAACCAGCAGTCCTGCTCTGAGACGCTGTGTGAAAACAGTCCCAGGTGTTCTTGGTAACCAGCAGTCCTGCTCTGAGACGCTGTGTGAAAACAGTCCCAGGTGTTCTTGGTTTGATGAGAATCAGGGGTACTGCTCTGAGACGCTGTGTGAAAACAGTCCCAGGTGTTCTTGGTAACCAGCAGTCCTGCTCTTGAGACGCTGTGTGAAAACAGTCCCAGGTGTTCTTGGTAACCAGCGGTCCTGCTCTGAGACGCTGTGTGAAAACAGTCCCAGGTGTTCTTGGTAACCAGCAGTCCTGCTCTGAGACGCTGTGTGAAAACAGTCCCAGGTGTTCTTGGTAACCAGCAGTCCTGCTCTGAGACGCTGTGTGAAAACAGTCCCAGGTGTTCTTGGTAACCAGCAGTCCTGCTCTGAGACGCTGTGTGAAAACAGTCCCAGGTGTTCTTGATTTGATGAGACGTAGGTGAAAACAGTCCCAGGTGTTCTTGGTAACCAGCAGTCCTGCTCTGAGACGCTGTGTGAAAACAGTCCCAGGTGTTCTTGGTAACCAGCAGTCCTGCTCTGAGACGCTGTGTGAAAACAGTCCCAGGTGTTCTTGGTAACCAGCAGTCCTGCTCTGAGACGCTGTGTGAAAACAGTCCCAGGTGTTCTTGGTAACCAGCAGTCCTGCTCTGAGACGCTGTGTGAAAATAGCCAAAGGTGTTCTTGATTTGATGAGAATCAGGGGTACTGCTCTGAGACGCTGTGTGAAAACAGTCCCAGGTGCTAACCAGCGTCCTGCTCTGAGACGCTGTGTGAAAACAGTCCCAGGTGTTCTTGGTAACCAGCAGTCCTGCTCTGAGACGCTGTGTGAAAACAGTCCCAGGTGTTCTTGGTAACCAGCAGTCCTGCTCTGAGGCTGTGTGAAAACAGTCCCAGGTGTTCTTGGTAACCAGCAGTCCTGCTCTGAGACGCTGTAGAAAACAGTCCCAGGTGTTCTGTAACCAGCGGTCCTGCTCTGAGACGCTGTGTGAAACAGTCCCAGGTGTTCTTGATTTGATGAGAATCAGGGGTACTGCTCTGAGACGCTGTGTGAAAACAGTCCCAGGTGTTCTGGGTAACCAGCGGTCCGGGCTCTGAGACGCTGTGAAAAAACAGTCCCAGGTGTTCTTGATTTGATGAAAACAGTCCCAGTTCTGGTACTGCTCTGAGACGCTGTGTGAAAAACAGTCCCAGGTGTTCTTGGTAACCAGCAGTCCTGCTCTGAGACGCTGTGTGAAAACAGTCCCAGGTGTTCTTGGTATCCAGCAGTCCTGCCTGAGACGCTGTGTGAAAACAGTCCCAGGTGTTCTTGGTGCAGTCCTGCTTGATGAGAATAAAGGTTCTTGGTGAGAATCAGGGTACTGCTCTGAGACGCTGTGTGAACAGTCCCAGGTGTTCTTGGTAACCAGCGGTCCTGCTCTGAGACGCTGTGTGAAAACAGTCCCAGGTGTTCTTGATTTGATGAGAATCAGCAGTCCTGCTCTGAGACGCTGTGTGAAAACAGTCCCAGGTGTTCTTGGTAACCAGCAGTCCTGCTCTGAGACGCTGTGTGAAAACAGTCCCAGGTGTTCTTGGTAACCAGCAGTCCTGCTCTGAGACGCTGTGTGAAAATAGCCAAAGGTGTTCTTGGTAACCAGCAGCCCTGCTCTGAGACGCTGTGTGAAAACAGTCCCAGGTGTTCTTGGTAACCAGCAGTCCTGCTCTGAGACGCTGTGTGAAAACAGTCAGGTGTTCTTGGTAACCAGCGGTCCTGCTCTGAGACGCTGTGTGTGAAAACAGTCCCAGGTGTTCTTGGTAACCAGCGGTCCTGCTCTGAGACGCCTGTGTGAAAACAGTCCCAGGTGTTCTTGGTAACCAGCAGTCCTGCTCTGAGATGCTGTGTGAAACAGTCCCAGGTGTTCTTGGTAACCAGCAGTCCTGCTCTGAGACGCTGTGTGAAAACAGTCCCAGGTGTTCTTGGTAACCAGGGGTCCTGCTCTGAGACGCTGTGTGAAAACAGTCCCAGGTGTTCTTGGTAACCAGCAGTCCTGCTCCTGAGACGCTGTGTGAAAACAGTCCCAGGTGTTCTGATTTGATGAGAATCAGCAGTCCTGCTCTGAGACGCTGTGTGAAAACAGTCCCATGTGTTCTTGGTAACCAGCAGTCCTGCTCTGAGACGCTGTGTGAAAACAGTCCCAGGTGTTCTTGGTAACCAGCAGTCCTGCTCTGAACGCAGTGTGAAAACAGTCCCAGGTGTTCTTGGTAACCAGCAGTCCTGCTCTGAGACGCTGTGTGAAAACAGTCCCAGGTGTTCTTGGTAACGCAGTCCTGCTCTAGACCTGTGTGAAAACAGTCAGGTGTTCTTGGTAATCAGCGGTACTGCTCTGAGACGCTGTGTGAAAACAGTCCCAGGTGTTCTTGGTAACCAGCAGTCCTGCTCTGAGACGCTGTGTGAAAACAGTCCCAGGTGTTCTTGGTAACCAGCAGTCCTGCTCTGAGACGCTGTGTGAAAACAGTCCCAGGTGTTCTTGGTAACCAGCAGTCCTGCTCTGAGACGCTGTGTGAAAACAGTCCCAGGTGTTCTTGGTAACCAGCAGTCCTGCTCTGAGACGCTGTGTGAAAACAGTCCCAGGTGTTCTTGGTAACCAGCAGTCCTGCTCTGAGACGCTGTGTGAAAACAGTCCCAGGTGTTCTTGATTTGATGAGAATCAGGGGTACTGCTCTGAGACGCTGTGTGAAAACAGTCCCAGGTGTTCTTGGTAACCAGCAGTCCTGCTCTGAGACGCTGTGTGAAAACAGTCCCAGGTGTTCTTGGTAACCAGCGGTCCTGCTCTGAGACGCTGTGTGAAAACAGTCCCAGGTGTTCTTGGTAACCAGCAGTCCTGCTCTGAGACGCTGTGTGAAAACAGTCCCAGGTGTTCTTGGTAACCAGCAGTCCTGCTCTGAGACGCTGTGTGAAAACAGTCCCAGGTGTTCTTGGTAACCAGCAGTCCTGCTCTGAGACGCTGTGTGAAAACAGTCCCAGGTGTTCTTGATTTGATGAGAATCAGGGGTACTGCTCTGAGACGCTGTGTGAAAACAGTCCCAGGTGTTCTTGGTAACCAGCAGTCCTGCTCTGAGACGCTGTGTGAAAACAGTCCCAGGTGTTCTTGGTAACCAGCAGTCCTGCTCTGAGACGCTGTGTGAAAACAGTCCCAGGTGTTCTTGATTTGATGAGAATCAGGGGTACTGCTCTGAGACGCTGTGTGAAAACAGTCCCAGGTGTTCTTGGTAACCAGCAGTCCTGCTCTGAGACGCTGTGTGAAAACAGTCCCAGGTGTTCTTGGTAACCAGCAGTCCTGCTCTGAGACGCTGTGTGAAAACAGTCCCAGGTGTTCTTGGTAACCAGCAGTCCTGCTCTGAGACGCTGTGTGAAAACAGTCCCAGGTGTTCTTGGTAACCAGCAGTCCTGCTCTGAGACGCTGTGTGAAAACAGTCCCAGGTGTTCTTGATTTGATGAGAATCAGGGGTACTGCTCTGAGACGCTGTGTGAAAACAGTCCCAGGTGTTCTGGGTAACCAGCGGTCCTGCTCTGAGACGCTGTGTTAAAACAGTCCCAGGTGTTCTTGATTTGATGAGAATCAGGGGTACTGCTCTGAGACGCTGTGTGAAAACAGTCCCAGGTGTTCTTGGTAACCAGCAGTCCTGCTCTGAGACGCTGTGTGAAAACAGTCCCAGGTGTTCTTGGTAACCAGCAGTCCTGCTCTGAGACGCTGTGTGAAAACAGTCCCAGGTGTTCTTGGTAACCAGCAGTCCTGCTCTGAGACGCTGTGTGAAAACAGTCCCAGGTGTTCTTGATGTAACCAGCAGTCCTGCTCTGAGACGCTGTGTGAAAACAGTCCCAGGTGTTCTTGGTAACCAGCAGTCCTGCTCTGAGACGCTGTGTGAAAACAGTCCCAGGTGTTCTTGGTAACCAGCAGTCCTGCTCTGAGACGCTGTGTGAAAACAGTCCCAGGTGTTCTTGATTTGATGAGAACCAGCGGTCCTGCTCTGAGACGCTGTGTGAAAACAGTCCCAGGTGTTCTTGGTAACCAGCAGTCCTGCTCTGAGACGCTGTGTGAAAACAGTCCCAGGTGTTCTTGGTAACCAGCAGTCCTGCTCTGAGACGCTGTGTGAAAACAGTCCCAGGTGTTCTTGGTAACCAGCAGTCCTGCTCTGAGACGCTGTGTGAAAACAGTCCCAGGTGTTCTTGGTAACCAGCAGTCCTGCTCTGAGACGCTGTGTGAAAACAGTCCCAGGTGTTCTTGGTAACCAGCAGTCCTGCTCTGAGACGCTGTGTGAAAACAGTCCCAGGTGTTCTTGGTAACCAGCAGTCCTGCTCTGAGACGCTGTGTGAAAACAGTCCCAGGTGTTCTTGGTAACCAGCAGTCCTGCTCTGAGACGCTGTGTGAAAACAGTCCCAGGTGTTCTTGATTTGATGAGAATCAGGGGTACTGCTCTGAGACGCTGTGTGAAAACAGTCCCAGGTGTTCTTGGTAACCAGCAGTCCTGCTCTGAGACGCTGTGTGAAAACAGTCCCAGGTGTTCTTGGTAACCAGCAGTCCTGCTCTGAGACGCTGTGTGAAAACAGTCCCAGGTGTTCTTGGTAACCAGCAGTCCTGCTCTGAGACGCTGTGTGAAAACAGTCCCAGGTGTTCTTGGTAACCAGCAGTCCTGCTCTGAGACGCTGTGTGAAAACAGTCCCAGGTGTTCTTGATTTGACCAGAATCAGGGTCCTGCTCTGAGACGCTGTGTGAAAACAGTCCCAGGTGTTCTTGGTAACCAGCAGTCCTGCTCTGAGACGCTGTGTGAAAACAGTCCCAGGTGTTCTTGATTTGATGAGAATCAGGGGTCCTGCTCTGAGACGCTGTGTGAAAACAGTCCCAGGTGTTCTTGGTAACCAGCAGTCCTGCTCTGAGACGCTGTGTGAAAACAGTCCCAGGTGTTCTTGGTAACCAGCGGTCCTGCTCTGAGACGCTGTGTGAAAACAGTCCCAGGTGTTCTTGGTAACCAGCAGTCCTGCTCTGAGACGCTGTGTGAAAACAGTCCCAGGTGTTCTTGTGTGAACCAGCGGTCCTGCTCTGAGACGCTGTGTGAAAACAGTCCCAGGTGTTCTTGGTAACCAGCAGTCCTGCTCTGAGACGCTGTGTGAAAACAGTCCCAGGTGTTCTTGGTAACCAGCAGTCCTGCTCTGAGACGCTGTGTGAAAACAGTCCCAGGTGTTCTTGGTAACCAGCAGTCCTGCTCTGAGACGCTGTGTGAAAACAGTCCCAGGTGTTCTTGGTAACCAGCAGTCCTGCTCTGAGACGCTGTGTGAAAACAGTCCCAGGTGTTCTTGGTAACCAGCAGTCCTGCTCTGAGACGCTGTGTGAAAACAGTCCCAGGTGTTCTTGGTAACCAGCAGTCCTGCTCTGAGACGCTGTGTGAAAACAGTCCCAGGTGTTCTTGGTAACCAGCAGTCCTGCTCTGAGACGCTGTGTGAAAACAGTCCCAGGTGTTCTTGGTAACCAGCAGTCCTGCTCTGAGACGCTGTGTGAAAACAGTCCCAGGTGTTCTTGGTAACCAGCAGTCCTGCTCTGAGACGCTGTGTGAAAACAGTCCCAGGTGTTCTTGAGTAGACCAGCAGTCCTGCTCTGAGAGCGCTGTGTGAAAACAGTCCCAGGTGTTCTTGGTGAACCAGCAGTCCTGCTCTGAGACGCTGTGTGAAAACAGTCCCAGGTGTTCTTGGTAACCAGCAGTCCTGCTCTGAGACGCTGTGTGAAAACAGTCCCAGGTGTTCTTGGTAACCAGCAGTCCTGCTCTGAGACGCTGTGTGAAAACAGTCCCAGGTGTTCTGATTTGGTGAGAACCAGGGGTACCTGCTCTGAGACGCTGTGTGAAAACAGTCCCAGGTGTTCTTGGTAACCAGCAGTCCTGCTCTGAGACGCTGTGTGAAAACAGTCCCAGGTGTTCTTGGTAACCAGCAGTCCTGCTCTGAGACGCTGTGTGAAAACAGTCCCAGGTGTTCCTGGTAACCAGCAGTCCTGCTCTGAGACGCTGTGTGAAAACAGTCCCAGGTGTTCTTGGTAACCAGCAGTCCTGCTCTGAGACGCTGTGTGAAAACAGTCCCAGGTGTTCTTGGTAACCAGCAGTCCTGCTCTGAGACGCTGTGTGAAACAGTCCCAGGTGTTCTTGGTAACCAGCAGTCCTGCTCTGAGACGCTGTGTGAAAACAGTCCCAGGTGTTCTTGGTAACCAGCAGTCCTGCTCTGAGACGCTGTGTGAAAACAGTCCCAGGTGTTCTTGGTAACCAGCAGTCCTGCTCTGAGACGCTGTGTGAAGACAGTCCCAGGTGTTCTTGGTAACCAGCGGTCCTGCTCTGAGGCAGCTGTGTGGCTACAGTCCCAGGTGTTCTTGGTAACCAGCAGTCCTGCTCCGAGACGCTGTGTGGTGCAACAGTCCCAGGTGTTCTTGGTAACCAGCGGTCCTGCTCTGAGCGTGTGGAAAACAGTGGTGTGAACCAGCAGTCCTGCTCTGATGCTGTGTGAAAGCAGTCCCAGGTGTTCTTGGTAACCAGCAGTCCTGCTCTGGAGGCAGCTGTGTGAAAACAGTCCC
>NW_027002054.1:0-6772 GCF_036934945.1 Oncorhynchus masou masou
TAACA
The DNA here is from genome assembly GCF_036934945.1 of Oncorhynchus masou masou. Taxonomy (NCBI): domain Eukaryota; kingdom Metazoa; phylum Chordata; class Actinopteri; order Salmoniformes; family Salmonidae; genus Oncorhynchus; species Oncorhynchus masou. Next base: position 6 of record NW_027002054.1, read on the forward strand.
AATCAAAAACTGAAAAATTGGGTGTGCAAAATTATTCAGCCCCTTTACTTTCAGTGCAGCAAACTCTCCAGAAGTTCAGTGAGGATCCCTGAATAATCCAATGTTGACCCTAAATGACTAATGATGATAAATACAATCCACCTGTGTGTAATCAAGTCTCCGTATAAATGCACCTGCACTTTGATAGTCTCAGAGGTCCGTTAAGCGCAGAGAGCATCATGAAGAACAAGGAACACACCAGGCAGGTTCGGAATACTGTTGTGAAGAAGTTTAAAGCCGGATTTGGATACAAAAAGATTTCCCAAGCTGCAAACATCCCAAAGGGCACTGTGCAAGCGATAATATTGAAATGGAAGGAGTATCAGACCACCGTCTACAAGACCTGGCCGTCCTCTAAACTTTCAGCTCATACAAGGAAGACTGATCAGAGATGCAGCCAAGATGCCCATGATCCTCTGGACAGACTGCAGAGATCTACAGCTGAGGTGGGAGACTCTGTCCATAGGACAACAATCAGTTGTATATTGCACAAATCTGGCCTTTATGGAAGAGTGGCAAGAAGAAACCCATTTCTTAAAGATATCCAGAAAAAGTGTAGTTTAAAGTTTGCCACAAGCCACCTGGGAGACACACCAAACATGTGGAAGAAGGTGCTCTGGTCAGATGAAACCAAAATTGAACTTTTTGGCAACAAGGCAAAATGTTATGTTTGGTGTAAAAGCAACACTGCACACCCTGACAACACCATACCCACTGTCAAACATGGTGGTGGCAGCATCATGGTTTTGGCCTGCTTTTCTTCAGCAGGGACAGGGAAGATGGTTAAAATTGATGGGAAGATGGATGGAGCCAAATACAGGACCATTCTGGAAGAAAACCTGATGGAGTCTGCAAAAGACCTGAGACTGGGATGGAGATTTGTCTTCCAACAAGACAATGATCCAAAACATAAAGCAAAATCTACAATGGAATGGTTCAAAAATAAACATATCAGGTGTTAGAATGGCCAAGTCAAAGTCCAGACCTGAATCCAATCGAGAATCTGTGGAAAGAACTGAAAACTATGTGCAAAACTGATAGAGACATACCCCAAGCGACTTACAGCTGTAATGCGCAGCAAGGTGGCGCTACAAAAGTATTAACTTAAGGGGGCTGAATAATTTTGCACAGCAATTTTTCAGTTTTGATTTGTTAAAAAAGTTTGAAATATCCAATAAATGTCGTTTCCACTTCATGATTGTGTCCCACTTGTTGTTGATTCTTCACAAAAAAATACAGTTTTATATCTTTATGTTTGAAGCCTGAAATGTGGCAAAACGTCGCAAAGTTCAAGGGGGGCGAATACTTTCACAAGGCACTGTGTCATGTCTTGTTATGTCTGTTCCTGTCCTTTCTCTTCACTCTGTCTCTCTCTGCTGGTCTTTTTAGGTTACCTTCTCTGTCTCTCATTCTTCAGCTGTTCTACATCTCCTCTAACTAGCTCATTCACTCTTTCACACCTGTTCTCTCTTCCCCCTCTGATTAGGTCTCTATTTCTCTCTCTGTTCCTGCTACTTTCAGTGTCTGATTCTTGTTTGTGTTTTTTGATGCCAGAAGCAAGCTGTCGTCGCGTTTGCTTCCACCTTGTCCTATCCTGTCGGAGTCTGCCTGGCAGGTGCATCCTGCATTATACTAACGTTCTTTTTGTTCCATTGACCACGTTGGAAGAGGATTTATGCCATTCCTGTTTTTTCATTAAAGAACTCTGTTTTCTGTTAAAACCGCTTTTGGGTCTTCACTCAAGTACATAACAGAAGAATCAGACCAAGAATGGACCCAGCGGCTCCGGACCCTTTTCACTCCGCCGTCGAGATCAGGGACGATGCTAGGGCAGACCACGAGGAGGAATTGTCTGTTGCTCGACATGCCGTTGAGACCCTGGCCGTCCAAGTCTCCGACCTCACAAGACAGGTTCACCAACTCCACCTCGATCCACCGCCCACTTCCAGGGTTTCCGAGTCTCCGGAGCCCAGGATCAACAACCCGCCGTGTTACTCTGGGGAGCCCACTGAGTGCCGCTCATTCCTCACTCAGTGTGATGTGGTGTTCTCTCTCCAGCCCAACACTTACTCCAGGAGCGCAGCCCGCATCGCCTACGTCATTTCTCTCCTTACCGGACGGGCGCGTGAGTGGGGCACGGCAGTCTGGGAGGCGAGGGCTGAGTGTATTAACCAGTATCAAGACTTTAAGGAGGAGATGATACGGGTTTTTGACCGTTCTGTTTTTGGGGAGGAGGCTTCCAGGGCCCTGTCTTCCCTATGTCAGGGGAATCGATCCATAACGGATTATTCTATTGAGTTTCGCACTCTCGCTGCCTCAAGTGACTGGAACGAGCCGGCTTTGCTCGCTCGTTTTCTGGAAGGTCTCCTCGTCGAGGTTAAGGACGAGATCCTCTCCGGAGGTTCCTTCCAGTCTGGACTCCTTAATAGCTCTCGCTATTCGCATAGAACGACGGTTTGATCTTCGTCGCCGAGCTCGTGGAAAGGAGCTCGCGTTCTCCGCTGCTCCCCTCTCCACATCACTGCCACCTGCCGCATCACTGCCACCCTCCTCCGCCGGCTCGGATGCTGAGCCTATGCAGCTGGGGGTATCCGCATCTCGGCCAAGGAGAAGGAACGGAGAATCACCAATCGCCTCTGTCTCTACTGCGGCTCCGCTGGTCATTTTGTCACCTCATGTCCAGTAAAAGCCAGAGCTCATCAGTAAGAGGAGGGCTACTGGTGAGCGCAACTACTCCAGGCCTCTCCTTCTGGATCACGCACTACTTTTTCCGGTCCATCTCCGCTGGCCCGGTTCATCTGCTTCCTGCAGTGCCTTGATAGACTCTGGGGCGGAGGGCTGTTTTATGGACGAGACCTGGGCTCGGGAACATGACATTCCTCTCAGACAGTTAGGGAGCCCACGCCAGCTGGTCGCACAGATGGTAGTTCTCTCCCCAAGATTCAGCGTGGAGACGCTGCCTTTAACCCTCACTGTCTCTGGTAATCATAGCGAAACCATTTCTTTTTAATTTTTGATTCACCTTTTTTACACCTGTTGTTTTGGGTCATCCCTGGCTAGTGCGCCATAACCCTTCTATTAATTGGTCTAGTAATACTATCCTATCCTGGAATGTTTCTTGTCATGTGACCTGTTTAATGTCTGCTATCCCTCCCTGTTTCCTCTGTCTCTTCTTCACAGGAGGAGCCTGGCAGTTGACAGGGGTGCCGGAGAAAGTATCACGATCTGCGCACGGTGTTTCCAAATCAGTTCCAAGGCCACTTCTCTCCCTCCACACCCCGGTGGTATGGCTGTAGTATTGATCTCCTTCCTGAACTACTCCCCGGGGTAAGATTATACTCTCTGTCGGCTCCCGAACGTAAGGCTCTCGAGGATTATTTGTCGGTTTCGCTCGACGCGTTACCATAGTCTCCTCCCTCCTCTCCCGCCGGGCGGGGTTTTTTGTTCAGAAGAAGGACGGGTCCCTCGCCCATGCGTGGATTATCGAGGCTGAATGACATAACAGTTAAAAATCGTTATCCGCTTCCTCTTATGTCTTAGCCTTCGAGATCCTGCAGGGAGCCAGGTTTTTCACCAAATTGGACCTTCGTAACGCCTACCATCTCGTGCGCATCAGGGAGGGGACGAGTGGAAGACGACGTTAACCTCCGTTAGGGCACTTTGAATACCGGGTTCTTCCTTTGGCCTGTTATGCCTCCAGCTGTCTTTCAGGCACCAGTTAACGACGTCCTGAGAGACATGCTGAACATTTTTGCTTTCGTTTACATGGACGATATCCTGATTTTCACCGTCTCTCTCGATTCATGTTCAGCACGTGCGACGCGTCCTCCAGCGCCTTTTGGAGAGCTGTCTTTATGTGAAGGCTGAGAAGTGCATTTTTCATGCCGCCTCTGTCCCTTTTCTCGGTTCCGTTATTTCCGCTGAGGGCATTAAGATGGATCCCGCTGAAGGTCCAGGCTGTCATTGATTGGCCCGTTCCTAAGTCACGCGTCGAGCTGCAGCGCTTTCTGGGCTTCGCTAATTTCTATCGTCGTTTCATCCGTAATTTCCGGTCAGGTGGCAGCTCCCCCTCACAGCCCTTACTTCTGTTAAGACGTGCTTTAAGTGGTCCGTTTCCGCCCAGGGCTTTTGATCTTCTTAAGAATCGTTTTACATCCACTTCCTATTCTTGTTACACCTGACATCTCTAGACAGTTTGTTGTTGAGGTTGGACAGCGTCAGAGGTGGGCGTGGGAGCCATTCTTTCTCAGCGCTCTCTCTCTGACGGCAAGGTCCATCCTTGCTGCTTTTCTCTCATCGCTTATCGCCGTCAGAACGTAACTATGATGTTGGTAATCGCGAACTGCTCGCCATCCGCTTAGCCCTAGGCGAATGGCGACAGTGGTTGGAGGGGCGACCGTTCCTTTTGTCGTTGGACTGACCATAGGAACCTTGAGTACATCCGTTCAGCCAAACGACTTAATGCGCGTCAGGCTCGTTGGGCTCTGTTTTTCGCTCGTTTCGAGTTTGTTATTTCTTATCGTCCGGGCTCAAAAAACACCAAGCCTGATACTTTATCTCGTCTCTTCAGTTTTTCTGAGGTCTCCACCGACCCCGAGGGGATTCTCCCTGACGGGCGTGTTGTCGGGTTGACTGTCTGGGGAATTGAGAGGCAGGTAAAGCAAGCACTCGCTCACACTCCGTCGCCGCGAGCTTGTCCTAGGAACCTTCTGTTCGTTCCCGTTCCTACTCGTCCGGCCGTTCTTCAGTGGGCCCACTCTGCCAAGTTAGCCGGCCACCCCGGCGTTCGGGGTACGCTCGCTTCCATTCGCCAGCGTTTCTGGTGGCCCACTCGGGAACGTGACGCGCGTCGATTTGTCGCCGCTTGTTCGGTCTGCGCGCAGACTAAATCTGGGAACTCTCCTCCTGCCGGCCGTCTCAGACCGCTTCCCATTCCCTCTCGACCGTGGTCTCACATCGCTTTAGATTTTATCACCGGACTGCCTTCATCAGCGGGGAAGACAGTTATTCTTACGGTTGTCGATAGATTCTCTAAGGCGGCTCATTTCATTCCTCTCGATAAGCTCCCTTCTGCTAAGGAGACGGCTCAGATCATTATCGAGAATGTTTTCCGAATTCATGGCCTTCCGTCTGACGTCGTTTCCGACAGAGGCCCGCAGTTCACGTCTCAATTTTGGAGGGAGTTTTGCCGTTTGATTGGGGCTTCCGTCAGTCTCTCGTCCGGCTTTCATCCCCAGTCTAACGGTCAAGCCGAACGGGCCAATCAGACTGTTGGTCGCATTTACGCAGTCTTTCTTTTCGTAACCCTGCGTCTTGGTCAGAACAGCTCCCTGGGCAGAGTACGCCCACAACTCGCTTCCCTCGTCTGCTACCGGTCTATCCCCTTTTCAGTGTAGCCTCGGGTACCAGCCTCCGCTGTTCTCATCTCAGCTCGCCGAGTCCTGCGTCCCCTCCGCTCAGGCTTTGTCCAGCGTTGCGCGCACCTGGAAGGGGTCAAGTCGGCACTTTGCCGTAATAGGGCGCAGACTGTGAGGGCCGCTAATAAGCGTAGGACCAAGAGTCCTAGATATTGATGGCGGTCAGAGAGTATGGCTCTCCACTCAGAACCTTCCCCTTAAGACAGCTTCTCGCAAGTTGGCCCCGCGGTTCATTGGTCCGTTCTGTGTTCTCCAGGTCATTAATCCTGTCGCAGTGCGACTTCTTCTCCCGCGCTATCTTAAATCGCGTTCACCTGGTCTTCCATGTCTCCTGTGTTAAGCCCGTTCTTCGCGCCTGCTCGTCCCTCCCCCATCCTTGTCGAGGGCGCACCCATCTACAGGTTCGTAAGATTTTGGACATAAGCCCTCCCGGGAGCCGTGGTCATCAGTACCTAGTGGATTGGGAGTGGTACGGTCCTGAGGAGAGGGTGCTGTCTCCTCTCGGGACGTGTTGGACCGTTCGCTGATCGATGATTTCCTCCGTTGCCGCCAGGTTTCCTCCTCGAGTGCGCCAGGAGGCGCTCGGTGAGTGGGGGGTACTGTCATGTCTTGTTATGTCTGTTCCTGTCCTTTCTCTTCACTCTGTCTCTCTCTGCTGGTCTTTTTAGGTTACCTTCTCTGTCTCTCATTCTTCAGCTGTTCTACATCTCCTCTAACTAGCTCATTCACTCTTTCACACCTGTTCTCTCTTCCCCTCTGATTAGGTCTCTATTTCTCTCTCTGTTCCTGCTACTTTCAGTGTCTGATTCTTGTTTGTGTTTTTTGATGCCAGAAGCAAGCTGTCGTCGCGTTTGCTTCCACCTTGTCCTATCCTGTCAGTGTCTGCCTGGCAGGTGCATCCTACATTATATTAACGTTCTTTTTGTTCCATTGACCACGTTGGAAGAGGATTTATGCCATTCCTGTTTTTTCATTAAAGAACTCTGTTTTCTGTTAAAACCGCTTTTGGGTCTTCACTCAAGTACATAACACACTGTATGTTCTACACAAAGTGATTCCATGGAAATCCTGAGGAAAAGTGAAAAGACCTTGGATCTGCTGAGGCTTGGACTGTTGGTCAGAAATAGTTTTAATTAATATCAATTTTCTAAACAAGTTTATACACCTCTTGGGTAATTCATTTTTACTCTTAATAAATTCCACTGACAAAAACTTACCTCAAATGCCTGATTCAGCAGTTTGTTCCCACCAATGTACAGCTGACTATATTTTTGCATGTCACGGACAAAGCTTGTAGCTGAAAACAGTGGA
>NW_027002055.1:0-6771 GCF_036934945.1 Oncorhynchus masou masou
CATAGTAACAGCAGCATAGTAACAGCAGCAGGTTGTTTCATGCATGCATAGTTACAGCAGCATAGTAACAGCAGCATAGTAACAGCAGCATAGTGCGCAACAGCAGCATTGTTAGCATAGCAACCATTACAGCAGGCATAGTTGCAGCAGCCATAGTAACAGCAGCATAGTAACAGCAGCCATAGCAACATTAGCAGGCGTCAGCATTAGCAACAGGCATAGTCAACAGTTGCTAATAGTAACAGCAGCAAGCTCAACACATAGTTATGTCATCATTGCTGCTAATAGCAACATGTTGCTAATAACAACGGTTTCGCCACAGCAACACAGGCTAATAGCAATCGCTTGCCAGCAATACGTTGCCATATCAGCAACGTTGCCACAGCAACGTTGCTAATAACAACAGCGTTTCAGCAGCAACATTGCTGCTAATAGCAACAGTTGCTAATTAGCAACGTTGCCACAGCAACGTTGCTTAATAGCAACGTTGCTAATAGCAACTGTTGCCACAGCAAACGTTGCTAATACAGTAACATCAGCATAGCAACGTTGCAATAGCAAACGTTGCCAGCTCAATAACGTTGCTAATAGCAATTGCTGCTAATAGCAACGTTGCTAATAGCAATCGTTGCTAATAGCAACAGTTGCTAGCATCATCACGTTGCATTATAGCAACGTTGCCATTAGCAACGTTGCTACAGCAATTGCTAAGCAATCAACATTGCTAATACAGCAACGCTGCTACAGCAACGTTGCCAAGCAACTGTTGCCATATAACAACGTTGCCACTAGCAACAGCTACCAATAACAACGTTGCCAATAGCAACGTTGCAGCACATAGCTGTTGCCACAGCAACGTTGCTACAGCAATCGTTGCCACAGTAACCAGTTGCTAACAGCAACAGCTAAGCACAGCAAATCGTTGCTAACAGCAACGTTGCTAATAGCAACGTCAGTTGCCATTAGCAACAGCACAGTTAATAGCAACAGTTGCCAATAACAACAGTTGCTAATAGCAACGTTGCCACAGCAACGTTGCCACAGCAACGTTGCCACAGCAAACGTTGCCACAGCAACGGTTAAGCACAGCAACGTTGCTAGCAACATACGCTGCTACAGTAACAACGTTGCCAACAGCAAACGTTGCCACAGCAACGTTGCCAACAGCAACGTTGCAGCATAGCAACGGTTAAGCACTACAACGTTAATACAGCAACGTTAGCCACAGCAACGTTGCTAGCATAGCAACATTCAGCTAATAGCAATCGTTGCTAGCTCAACAGCGTTATTAATAGCAACGTTGCCATAGCAACAGTTGCCAACAGCAACGCTAAGCATAGCAACGTTACTATAGCAACGTTGCCAATAGCAACGTTGCTAATAACAACGTTGCCAATAGCAACGTTGCTAATAGCAACGTTGCCATGCAGCAACATCAGCATTAGCAACGTTGCTAGTTACAGTAACGGTTGCATAGCAACTGTTGCTAATAGCAACGTTGCTAATAGCAACGTTGCTAATAGCAACAGTTGCTAATAGCAACAGTTAGCATAGTAACAGAGTTAATAACAACGTTGCTAATAGCGTAACAGCAGCATAGTAACAGCAGCAAGCTCATAACAGCAGCATAGTAACAGCAGCATAGTAACAGCAGCATAGCAACGGTTGCGTTAATAGCAACGTTAAGCATAGCAACAGCAGCATAGTAACAGCAGCATAGTAACAGCAGCATAGCAACAGCAGCATATAACAGCAGCATAGTAACAGCAGCATAGCAACAGCATAATGACAGCAGCATAATAACAGCAGCATGTTGCAATGGTAACATGTTATTAGTAACAGCAGCAAATAGTAACCAGCATAGCAACAGCAGATCATAACAGCAGCATAGTAAATTGTTAAGCAGCAATAAATATTGCTACATAGCAACGTTAAGCACAGCAACGTTACAATAACAACGCTGCTAATAACAACGCTGCTTAATAGCAACGTTACTAATAACAACGTTAATAGCAAATTGCTGCTATTGCAACAGCAGCATTAGCAACAGCAGTTATACCAATATTACATTGTGCAAATCGTTGCTAATAGCAACAGCTAAGCTAATAACAACGTTAAGCTAATAGCAACTGTTGCTATCATCATTGCTGCTTACTAACAACGTTGCTAATAACAAATTGCTGTTAATAGCAACGGTTATTAATAGCAACGCTGCTAACGGTAACAGAGCAAGCATAGCAACAGCAGCAGGTCAATATTACCACAGCAACGTTGCCATAGCAACAAGCACAGCAACGTTGCCACAGCAAATTGTTACACAATAGCAACGCTGCCACAGCAACCGTTGCTATAGCAACAGCAGCATAGCAACGTTGCCACAGCAACGTTGCTAATAGCAACGTTGCCACAGCAACGTTGCCATAGCAACGTTGCTACAGTCATCAGTTGCCACATAGCAACATCGTTGCCATACAGCAACGTTGCTAATAACAACAGTTGCTATATAGCAACGTTGCTAATAACAACGTTAGCCACAGCAACGTTGCACAGCAACAGTTAGCTAATAGCAACGTTGCTATACAACAATACAGTTGCTAATAGCAACAGCAGCATAACAACAGCAGCATTAACAGCAACGTTGCATAACAACGTTGCTATACAGCAACAGTTGCCAATAGCAACGTTAGCATAGCAACGTTAAGCGTCATCAATAGTTGCTAATAGCAACGTTGCTATAGCAACAGCTAAGCTAATAACAACGTCGCTAATAGCAACCGTTGCTAATAGCAACGTTGCCTACTAGCAACATCGTTACAGCAACATTGCCACAGCAACGTTGCCATAGCAACAGCAGCATAGCAACAGCAGCAACGTTACATCATAGCATGACAACAGCTAGCACAGCAACACGTTAGTCACTAACAGTTGCTATAGCAACAGTTAAGCACAGCAACAGTTGCAGCACAGCAAACGTTGCTATAGCAACAGCAATAGCAACAGCAGCATAGCAACGTTGCTAATAGCAACAGTTGCTACAGCAACAATGCTAGCACAGCAACAGTTAGCCAATAGCAACAACGTTGCTAATAGCAAATCGTTAGCATAGCAACATCAAGCACAGCAACAGCTAGCTACAGCAACGATTGCTAATAGCAACTGCTGCTAATAACAACGTTGCCACAGCAACGTTGCTAATAGCAACGTTGCTAATAGCAACGTTGCTAATAGCAACATTGCTGTTGCAACAGCATAGCTGCTAATGACAGTTGCTAATAGCAATCGTTGCCAGCAACAGTTACAGCAGCAACAACGTTAAGCATAGCAACGTTGCTATCAACAACGTTAATAGCAACGTTGCTAATAGCAACATGTTAAGCATAGCAACGAGCTGCTACAGCAACGTTGAGCATAGCAACGTTGCTAATAACAACGTTGCCACAGCAACGTTGCTAATAGCAACACGTTAGCACAGCAACGTTAGCATAGTCATACCGTTAGCATAACAAGCAGCAATAGCAACGGTTAATAGCAACAGCAGCTAATAGCAAACGTTACTACAGCAACGTTGCCAATAGCAATCGTTGCTAATAGCAACAGCTAGCATAGCAACAAGCTCATCATTGCTGTTAATAGCAACATGTTAAGCACAGCAAACGTTGCTAATAGCAACATTACAGCATAGCAACAGCTAGCAATCATCATGCTGCTAATAGCAACAAGCTAGCATACAGCAACAGTTGCTAACAGCAACGTTGCTAATAACAACTGTTGCTAATAGCAACGTTGCCACAGCAACGTTGCTATAGCAACATTGCTGCTAATAGCAACGTTGCTAATAGCAACGTTGCTGACATCAATTGCTGCTAATAGCAACAGTTGCGCACAGCAACGCTAAGCAATAGCAACATAGCTGCTAACAGCAACGTTGCTAATAGCAACGTTGCCAATAGCAACAGCAGCACAGCAACGTTGCTAATAGCAAATTGCTGCTATAGCCAACGCGTTACATAGCAACGTGTTAAGCAACATTAGCAACAACGTTGCTAATAAGCAACATGCTACAGCAACGTTGCTAAGCATAGCAACGTTGTTAATAGCAACGTTGCCATCAACATTGCTGCTAACAGCAACGTTGCTAATAGCAACGTTGCTAATAACAACTGCTACACAGCAACAGTTAAGCAATAGCAACAGCTGCATAGCAACGTTAAGCATAGCAACGTTGCTAATAGCAACGCTGCCACATCAACAAGTTGCTAATAGCAACGTTGCATCAGCAACATCGTTAATAGCAACGTTAAGCGTCATACAGTTATTAATAGCAACGTTGCCACAGCAAATCGTTGCCACAGCAACGTTGCTAATAGCAACGTTGCTGCAGCTCAATACACTGCTACACAGCAACAGTTGCACAGCAAACGTTGCTAATAACAACAGTTGCCAATAACAGCTTAGCACAGCAAACGTTGCTAATAGCAACGTTGCTACAGCAACAGCTAAGCACAGCAAATCGTTGCCAATAGCAACGTTGCCAACAGCAACGTTGCTAATAGCAACGTTGCTATAACAACGTTGCCAATAGCAACGTTGCCACAGCAACAAGCTGCTAATAACAACAGTTGCTAATAGCAACGGCTGTTAGCATCATCACGTTAGCATAGCAACGTTGCCATAGCAACGTTGCCAATAACAACAGCACAGCAACTGTTAGCACAGCAACAGTTGCTATAGCAATACGTTGCTAATAGCAACGTTGCCACAGCAAACGCTGCTAATAACGCTGCCACTAGCAACAGCTGCTTAGCACAGCAACGTTGCTAACAGCAACAGTTGCTAATAGCAACGTTGCCACAGCAACGTTGCTAGTTAACAGCACGTTAGCCACAGCAACGTTGCCACAGCAACACGTTGCAACAGCAACGTTGCACAACAATGCTAACAGCAACGTTGCTAATAACAACGTTATTACAGCAACAGTTGCTAACAGCAACGTTGCTAACAGCAACGTTGCTAATAGCAACGTTGCCACAGCAACAGCTGCTAATAGCAACGTTGCCAATAGCAACGTTGCCACAGCAACGTTGCTAACAGCAACAGCTAGCATAGCAACGTTGCCACGCCACACATTGTTGCAATAGCAACGTTGCCAATAGCAACGTTGCCAGCAACAGCTGCTGCATCAACAACGTTGCTAATAGCAACGTTAAGCTACTAGCAATCGTTAGCACAGCAAACGTTGCTACGCATCAACAGTTGCTGCTAATAGCAACAGTTGCTGCACAGCAACGTTAAGCATACAGTCACAGCATCATAGCAACGTTGCTAACAGCAACGTTACTAGCAACGTTGCTACAGCAACGTTGCTAGCGCTAATCACTGTTGCTAATAGCAACGTTGCCACAGCAACGTTGCTAATAGCAACATTAAGCGTCAACACGCTAGCTAATAGCAACGTTGCTAATAGCAACGTTGCTAATAGCAACGTTGCCACAGCAACAGTTGCCATTAGCAACAGCTGGTTAATAGCAACAGTTGCCACAGCAACGTTGCTAATACAGCAACGTTGCTAATAGCAACGTTGCTAATAGCAACAGCTAGCACAGCAACGTTGCTAATAACAACGGCGCTAATAGCAACGTTGCCAATAGCAACGTTAGCACAGCAACGTTGCCATAGCAACAGTTGCTAATAACAACGTTGCTAATAGCAACAGTGCCAGTCATAGCAACGTTGCTGCTATAGCAACGTTGCCACAGCAACGTTGCACAGCATCATCATTGCTAATAGCAACGGTTAGCACAGCAACAGTTGCTACTAGCAACATGTTGCTACACAGCAACGTTGCCAATAACAACGTTGCCAATAACAACGTTACAATAGCAACAGTTGCTAACAGCAACGTTGCTAAAACAGCGCTAACAGCAACGTTGCAACAGCAACAAGCGCTAATAACAATCGCTGTTAATCAGCAAACTGTTGCTAATAGCAACGTTGCCACAGCAACGTTGCTAATAGCAACAGTGCTAATAGCAACAGCTAGCAATAACGTTAAGCACTAGCAACAAGCAGCTACAGCAATCAGCTGCAACAGCAACGTAGCAGCATTACAGCAACGTTGCTAATAGCAACTGTTAGCTACTAGCAACGTTGCTAATAGCAACATTGCTGCTAATAGCAACGGTTAAGCAACACAGCAACACGTTGCTAATAGCAACGTTGCTAATCAGCAACAGCAGCTAACAGCAACGTTGCCACAGCAACACGTTGCTAATAGCAACAGCTGCTACTATCAACTGCTGCTAGCATAGCAAATTGTTGCCACTAGCAACGTTAGCATAGCAACACGCTGCTAATAGCAACGTTGCTAGCTAATAGCAATCGTTAAGCACTAGCAACGTTGCTAATAGCAACAGTTAAGCATAGCAACGTTGCTAACAGCAACGTTGCCATAGCAACAGCACATAGCAACAGCGCTGCTAATGACAGTTGTTAATAACGAGCAAGCATAGCAACATGTTGCTACAGCAACATGCAGCAGTAGCATACAACATCAGCAATCAGTAACAGCAGCGTCATAGCAACAGTTAGCATAGCAACAGTTGCTAATAGCAACAAGCATAGCAACAAGCTTGCTAATAGCAACAGCAGCATAATAACAGCAGCATAATAGCAACAGCTGCTATAGCAACAAGTGTTAATAGCAACAGCAGCATAGTAACAGCAGCATAGTAACAGCACAGCAATAAAAGCATAGTAACAACAGCATAATAA
>NW_027002056.1:0-6771 GCF_036934945.1 Oncorhynchus masou masou
TCTCTGTCTCTCTGTCTCCTGTCTCACTGTCTCTCTGTCTCACTGTCACGTCTCACTGCTCACGGTCTCTCTGTCTCTCTGTCTCACTGTCACGGCTCTCTGTCTCTGTCTCACTGTCACGGTCTCTCTCTGTCTCACTGTCACGGCTCTTCTCTGTCTCTCTGTCTCACTGTCCACGGTCTCTCTGTCTCTCTGTCTCACTGTCACGGTCTCTCTGTCTCTCTGTCTCACTGTCACGGTCTCTCTGTTTCTCTGTCTCACTGTCTCACTGTCTCACGGTCTCTCTGTCTCTCTGTCTCACTGTCACGGTCTCTGTCTCTCTGTCTCACTGTCACGGTCTCTCTGTCTCTCTGTCTCACTGTCACGGTCTCTCTGTCTCTCTGTCTCACTGTCACGGTCTCTCTGTCTCTCTGTCTCTACTGTCTCACGGTCTCTCTGTCTCACTGTCTCTCTGTCTCTCTGTCTCACTGTCACGGTCTCTCTGTCTCTCTGTCTCACTGTCACGGTCTCTCTGTCTCTCTGTCTCGGTTTCTCGGTCTCTCTGTCTCACTGTCACGGTCTCTCTGTCTCTCTGTCTCACTGTCAGGTCTCTGTCTCTCTGTCTCACTGTCACGGTCTCTCTGTCTCTCTGACTCACTGTCACGGTCTCTCTGTCTCTCTGCTCTCACTGTCATGGTTTCTCTGTCTCTCTGTCTCACTGTCACGGTCTCTCTGTCTCTCTGTCTCACTGTCACGGTCTCTCTGTATCTCTCATGGTTTCTCTGTCTCTCTGTCTCACTGTCACGGTCTCTCTGTCTCTCTGTCTCACTGTCTCTCGGTTTCTCTGTCTCACTGTCTCACTGTCACGGTCTCTCTGTCTCTCTGTCTCTCTGTCTCACTGTCACGGTCTCTCTGTCTCTCTGTCTCACTGTCACGGTCTCTCTGTCTCTCTGTCTCACTGTCACGGTCTCTCTGTCTCTCTGTCTCACTGTCACGGTCTCTCTGTTTCTCTGTCTCACTGTCTCACTGTCTCACGGTCTCTCTGTTTCTCTGTCTCACTGTCACGGTCTCTCTGTCTCTTTGTCTCACTGTCACAGTCTCTCTGTCTCTCTGTTTCTCTGTCTCACTGTCTCACGGGCTCTCTGTCTCTCTGTCTCACTGTCACGGTGTCTCTGTCTCTCTGTTTCTCTGTCTCACTGTCACAGTCTCTCAGTCTCTCTGTCTCTCTGTCTCACTGTCACGGTCTCTCAGTCTCTCTGTTTCTCTGTCTCACTGTCACGGTCTCTCTGTCTCACTGTCACGGTTTCTCTGTCTCTCTGTCTCACTGTCACGGTCTCTCTGTCTCTCTGTCTCACTGTCACGGTCTCTGTCTCTCTGTCTCACTGTCACGGCCTCTCTGTCTCTCTGTCTCACTGTCTCACTGTCACGGTCTCTCAGTCTCTCTGTTTCTCTGTCTCACTGTCACGGTCTCTCTGTCTCTCTGTCTCACTGTCACGGTCTCTGTCTCTCTGTCTCACTCTCATCCTCCTGACTCATCATTCTCTCTGTCTCTGTTTCTCTGTCTCATCTGCACTCCTCTGGCTCATCCTTCTCCCTCCTGGCTCATCTACTCTCATTCTCATCTGCTCCTCTGTCTCATCTGCCTCCGATCTCATCTATTTCCTCTATACTCATCTGAAGCTCCTCTGGCTCATCTGCCCTCTCCTGGCTCATCTGCTTTCTCTGTCTCACTGCTCTCACTGTCTCACGGTCTCTCTGTCTCTCTGTCTCACTGTCACGGTCTCTCTGTCTGTTTCTCTGTCTCACTGTCACGGTTTCTCTGTCTCTTTGTCTCACTGTCACGGTCTCTCTGTGTCTCTGTCTCTCTGTCTCACTGTCACGGTCTCTGTCTCTCACTGTCACGGTTCTCTGTCTCTCTGTCTCACTGTCACAGTCTCTCTGTCTGTCTCTGTCTCACTGTCACGGTGTCTCTGTCTCTCTGTCTCACTGTGACGGTCTCTCTGTCTCTCTGTCTCACTGTCATGGTTTCTCTGTCTCTCTGTCTCACTGTCACGGTCTCTCTGTCTCTCTGTCTCTGTCTCACTGTCATTTGCCTCTGGTCTCTCTGTCTCACTGTCACGGTTTCTCTGTTTCTCTGTCTCACTGTCACGGTCTCTCTGTCTCTCTGTTTCTCTGTCTCACTGTCACGGTCTCTCTGTCTCTCTGTCTCACTGTCCGGTCTCTCTGTCCACTCACTGTCACTGTCACGGTCTCTCTGTCTCTGTCCCACTGTCACGGTTTCTCTGTCTCTCTGTCTCACTGTCACGGTCTCTCTGTCTCTCTGTCTCACTGTCACGGTCTCTCTGTCTGTTTCTCTGTCACGTCACAGCCTCTCTCTCTGTTCTCTGTCTCTCTGTCTCACTGTCACGGTCTCTCTGTTTCTCTGTCTCACTGTCACGGTTTCTCTGTCTCTCTGTCTCACTGTCACGGTCTCTCAGTCTCTCTGTCTCTCTGACTCACTGTCACGGTCTGTCTCACTGTCACAGTCTCTCTGTCTCACTGTCATGGTTTCTTGTCTGTCTCTCACGATCTCTCTGTCTCACTGTCACGCCTCTCTGTCTCTCTGTCTCTCTGTCTCACTGTCACGGTCTCTCTGTACGGCTTCTCTGATCTCTCTGTCTCACTGTTACGGTCTCTCTGTCTCTCTGTCTCACTGTCATGGTCTCTCTGTCTCTCTGTCTCACTGTCACGGTTTCTCTGTCTCTCTGTTCCCCTGTCTCACTGTCACGGTCTCTCTGTCTCTCTGTCTCTCTGTCTCACTGTCACGGCCTCTCTATCTCTGTCTCACTGTCACAGTCTCTCTGTCTCACTGTCATGGTTTCTCTGTCTCTGTTCACTGTCACAGATCTCTCTGTCTCTCTGTCTCACTGTCACGGTCTCTTCTCTGTCTCTCTGTCTCACTGTCACGGTCTCTCTGTCTCACTTCTCTGTCTCTCTGTTTCTCTGTCTCTCTGTCTCACTGTCACGGTCTCTCTGTCTCTCTGTCTCACTGTCACGTCTCTGTCTCTCTGTCTCACTGTCACGGTCTCTCTGTCTCTCTGTCTCACTGTCACGGTCTCTCTGTTTCTCTGTCTCACTGTCACGGTCTCAATTCTGTTTCTCTGTCTCACTGTCTCACTGTCTCACGGTCTCTCTGTTTCTCTGTCTCACTGGGTCTCTCTGTCTCTTTGTCTCACTGCAAGTCTGTCTCTCTGTTTCTCTGTCTCACTGTCTCACGGGCTCTCTGTCTCTCTGTCTCACTGTCACGGTGTCTCTGTCTCTCTGTTTCTCTGTCTCACGGTCACAGTCTCTCAGTCTCTCTGTCTCTCTGTCTCACTGTCACGGTCTCTCCAGTCTCTCTGTTTCTCTGTCTCACTGTCTGTCTCTCTGTCTCACTGTCACGGTTTCTCTGTCTCTCTGTCTCACTGTCACGGTCTCTCTGTCTCTCTGTCTCTGTGTGTCTCTCTGTCTCACTGTCACGGCCTCTCTGTCTCTCTTCTGTCTCTCTGTCTCACTGTCACGGTCTCTCTGTTTCTCTGTTTCTCTGTCTCACTGTCACGGTCTCTCTGTCTCTCTGTCTCACTGTCACGGTCTCTGTCTCTCTGTCTCACTGTCATAGTCTCTGTCTCTCTGTCTCACTGTCACGGTCTCTCTGTCTCTCTGTCTCACTGTCACGGTCTCTCTGTCTCTCTGTCTCACTGTCACGGTCTCTCTGTTTCTCTGTCTCACTGTCTCACTGCCACGGTCTCTCTGTCTCTCTGTCTCGCTGTCACGGTCTCTCTGTCTCTCTGTCTCACTGTCACGGTCTCTCTGTTTCTCTGTCTCACTGTCTCACTGTCTCACGGTCTCTCTGTCTCTCTGTCTCACTGTCACGGTCTCTCTGTCTCTCTGTTTCTCTGTCTCACTGTCACGGTCTCTCTGTCTCTTTGTCTCACTGTCACAGTCTCTCTGTCTCTCTGTTTCTCTGTCTCACTGTCTCACGGTCTCTCTGTCTCTCTGTCTCACTGTCTTTTTGATCTCTCTGTCTCTCTGTTTCTCTGTCTCACTGTCACAGTCTCTCTGTTTCTCTGTCTCTCTGTCTCACTGTCACTGGTCTCTCTGTCCTCTCATCTCTCACGTGCTCCCTTATGATCTCTCTGCTCTACTACTATCCTACTGTCCTGGTCTCTCGATTTCTCTGTCTCGCATCACGGTCTCTCTGTCTCTCTGTTCTCTGTGTCTCACTGTCACGTCTCTGTCTCTGTCTCTCTGTCTCACTGTCACGGTCTCCCTCTGTTTCTCTGTCTCTTGTCTGGGTTTCTCCTTCCTCTGTTCTCTGTCACTGTCACGGTCTCTCTGTCTCTCTGTCTCACTGTCACGGCCTCTCTATCTCTCTGTCTCACTGTCACGGTCTCTCTGTCTCACTGTCACGGTCTCTCTGTCTCTCTGTCCCACTGTCACGGTTTCTCTGTCTCTCTGTCTCACTGTCACGGCCTCTCTGTCTCTCTGTCTCACTGTCACGGTCTCTCTGTCTCTCTGTTTCTCTGTCTCACTGTCACAGCCTCTCTGTCTCTCTGTCTCTCTGTCTCACTGTCACGGTCTCTCTGTTTCTCTGTCTCACTGTCACGGTTTCTCTGTCTCTCTGTTCCTCTGTCTCACTGTCACGGTCTCTCTGTCTCTCTGTCTCTCTGTCTCACTGTCACGGCCTCTCTATCTCTCTGTCTCACTGTCACAGTCTCTCTGTCTCACTGGCATGGTTTCTCTGTCTCTCTGTCTCACTGTCACGATCTCTCTGTCTCTCTGTATCACTGTCACGGCCTCTCTGTCTCTCTGTCTCTCTGCCTCTCTGTCTCACTGTCACGGTCTCTCTGTCTCACTGTCACGGTTTCTCTGTCTCTCTGTCTCACTGTTACGGTCTCTCTGTCTCTCTGTCTCACTGTCATGGTCTCTCTGTCTCTCTGTCTCACTGTCACGGTTTCTCTGTCTCTCTGTTCCCCTGTCTCACTGTCACGGTCTCTCTGTCTCTCTGTCTCTCTGTCTCACTGTCACGGCCTCTCTATCTCTCTGTCTCACTGTCACAGTCTCTCTGTCTCACTGTCATGGTTTCTCTGTCTCTCTGTCTCACTGTCACGATCTCTCTGTCTCTCTGTATCACTGTCATGTTCTCTCTGTCTCTCTGTCTCACTGTCACGGTCTCTCGGTTTCTCTGTCTCTCTGTCTCTCTGTTTCTCTGTCTCACTGTCTCACGGTCTCTCTGTCTCTCTGTCTCACTGTCACGGTCTCTCTGTTTCTCTGTCTCTCTGTCTCACTGTCACGGTCTTTCAGTCTCTCTGTTTCTCTGTCTCACTGTCACGGTCTCAATTCAATTCAATTCAATTCAATTCAAGGGGCTTTATTGGCATGGGAAACATGTGTTAACATTGCCAAAGCAAGTAAGGTATATAATATATAAAGGTCTCTCTGTCTCTCTGTCTCACTGTCACGGTCTCTGTGTCTCTCTGTCTCACTGTCACGGCCTCTCTGTCTCTCTGTCTCTCTGCCTCTCTGTCTCACTGTCACGGTCTCTCTGTCTCACTGTCACGGTCTCTCTGTCTCTCTGTCTCACTGTCACAGCCTCTCTGTCTCTCTGTCTCACTGTCACGGTCTCTCTGTCTCTCTGTTTCTCTGTCTCACTGTCACGGCCTCTCTGTCTCTCTGTCTCTCTGTCTCACTGTCACGGTCTCTCTGTTTCTCTGTCTCACTGTCACGGTTTCTCTGTCTCTCTGTTCCTCTGTCTCACTGTCACGGTCTCTCTGTCTCTCTGTCTCTCTGTCTCACTGTCACGGCCTCTCTATCTCTCTGTCTCACTGTCACAGTCTCTCTGTCTCACTGTCATGGTTTCTCTGTCTCTCTGTCTCACTGTCACGATCTCTCTGTCTCTCTGTATCACTGTCACGGTCTCTCTGTCTCTCTGTCTCACTGTCACGATCTCTCTGTCTCTCTGTATCACTGTCATGGTTTCTCTGTCTCTCTGTCTCACTGTCACGATCTCTCGGTTTCTCTGTCTCACTGTCACGGTCTCTCTGTCTCTCTGTCTCACTGTCACGGTCTCTCTGTCTCTCTGTCTCTCTGTCTCACTGTCATGGTCTCTCTGTCTCTCTGTCTCACTGTCACAGTCTCTCTGTCTCACTGTCACGGTTTCTCTGTCTCTCTGTCTCACTGTCACGGTCTCTCTGTCTCTCTGTCTCACTGTCACGGTCTCTGTTTCTCAGTCTCACTGTCACGGTCTCTCTGTCTCTCTGTCTCACTGTCACGGTCTCTCTGTCTCTCTGTCTCACTGTCACGGTCTCTCTGTTCCTCTGTCTCACTGTCACAGTCTCTCTGTTTCTCTGTCTCTCTGTCTCACTGTCTCACGGCCTCTCTGTCTCTCTGTTTCTCAGTCTCACTGTCACGGTCTCTCTGTCTCTCTGTCTCACTGTCACGGTCTCTCTGTCCCTCTGTCTCACTGTCACGGTCTCTCTGTCTCACTGTCACGGTTTCTCTGTCTCTCTGTCTCACTGTTATGGTCTCTCTGTCTCTCTGTCTCACTGTCATGGTCTCTCTGTCTCTCTGTCTCACTGTCACGGTTTCTCTGTCTCTCTGTTCCCCTGTCTCACTGTCACGGTCTCTCTGTCTCTCTGTCTCTATGTCTCACTGTCACGGCCTCTCTATCTCTCTGTCTCACTGTCACAGTCTCTCTGTCTCACTGTCATGGTTTCTCTGTCTCTCTGTCTCACTGTCACGATCTCTCTGTCTCTCTGTATCACTGTCATGTTA
>NW_027002057.1:0-6770 GCF_036934945.1 Oncorhynchus masou masou
GCCTCCATCTCACCACTATCCACCGACCCACCCTCTCATTACTGTATCATCTCAGCCTCCATCTCACTATCCACCAACCACCCTCATTACTGTATCACCCAGCCCTCCATCTCTACCGACCACTGACCACCCTCATTACTGTATCACCCAGCCTCGATCTCACTATCCCCCAACCACCTTCCTTACTGTACCAACCGCAGCCTCCATCTCACTAACAACTTCCACCGACCACCCTCCTTACTGTATCACTCAGGCTCCATCTCACTATCCCCAAATCACCCTCCTTGCACAGCTATCACCCAGCCTCCATCTCACCATCCCCAGCCACCCTCGCCTGTATCACTGCAGGCTCCATCTCACTATCACAACCACCCTCCTTACTGTATCACCCAGCCCTCCATCTCACTATCCCCAACCACCCTCCTTACTGTATCACCCAGTCCCCCCTTCTCTTAAGTGGACCTGTCAGCACATCATTACTACCATCATCTGCTCCCTCCTCTCTCCCCTCCCTCTCCTCCCTCTCCCCTCCTCTCCCCTCCCTCTCCTCTCCCTCTCCCTCTCTCTCCTCTCCTCTCCTCTCCCTCTCCCTCTCCTCTCCTCTCCTCTCCCCTCCCTCCCTCTCCTCTCCTCTCCTCTCCCTCTCCCCTCCCTCCTCTCCTCTCCTCTCCCTCTCCCTCTCTCTCTTGCCTGCCCTCCCCTCCTTGCCCTCTCCAATAGGAAAAATAAAAACTAGATAGCCTCTGGCATCACCAACAATGAGGCAGAATCATCCAGTATCAGGCATAATATACCCCAGCATCAGTCCCTCTCAGTATCACCCTTCCCTCACCCCCCCTCTCTCCTCTTTGAGTCTTTATTAGATGTCAGCAGCTCTCTACTTCTCTTTGTCTGTACAATAGATTAGCCTCAGGCTGGAAGAGACGACAGGGGGGTGAGAGAGAAGGAGGAGGAGAGAGAAAGGGAGGAAAGAGAACTAAGGGAGAGAGAGCAGAAGAAAAGAGGGAGAGAGGTTAAGAAGAAGAGAGGGAGAGAGGGAATAATGAAAAGGGATGAGGGATATGTGGAAAGAGAAAAAGGCCAGAGGTTGAGAGAGAGAGAGAGAGAGAGAGAGAGAGAGGAGGAGCGACAGTTGTAGAGCTCATTGCTCAAACCACAGGTGTTTAATTCTATTGCTGCGGGTGATGAGGGGAGAGGGAGAGAGAGAGGAGGATTTTTATGATTCTTTATTTCTGGCTCTGTTCTATCGCTTTCACTGTTTGAGATGGAGCCAATTCCATCTCCGCTCTGTAACATATGGCACCCCCTCCCACACAAACACACACACACACAGACACACGTCACATTCTCTATACATCCTGCTAAAGCTATTACAGAGCTCATGTAATATTAAAGGGGCCGTCGAGGAAGGCTGTAGGCTAGAGAGAGAGAGAAACAGAGAGAGAGAAACAGAGGGAGAGAGGAGAGAGAGAGAGAAACAGAGAGAGAGAAGCAGAGAGAGAGGGGAGAGAGAGAGAGAAACAGAGAGAGAGAGAGAGAGGAGAGAGAATAAGAAAGAAAAAGAGAGACAGAGAGAGAGAGACAGAGAAAGAGAGAAACAGAGAGAGAGAGAGAGAGAGAGAGAGAGAGAGAGAGAAAAGAGAGAAAAAAAGAGAGACAGAGAGAGAGAGAGAGAGAGAGAGAGGAACCCAAGCAAGGAAGTAAATGCCGTGTGAACATTAAAAAAATAGGAAAACACTTTCCCATGTTCTCCATAATCACACCATGAGTCTCACTGCATAGTCTGTCTGTCTGTGCTGTGCTGTCTGTCTGTCTGTCTGTCTGTCTGTCTGTCTGTCTGTCCGTCTGTCTTTGAGGATGCGGTCTCCTACTCTTCCTCCTCCTCCTTCTCCCACTCCACCCCACGCATCCCCCCTCCCTCCCTCATACCCATCCACCCCCCATCCTTCCTCACTCACCCATCCATCCATCTCTCTCCCCCTCCCTCCTACCCATCCCTCCCCTTCCCCCTCCTCCCTCCTATCCCTCCCTCCCTCCCTTGGTGATAAATATGTGTAATAAAGCCGATGCATTAGGAGAAGATTGTCTGTTTTTCATTTCACTGTGAGACAGAGAGAGAGAGAGAGAGAGAGAGAGAGAGAGAGAGAGAGAGAGAGAGAGAGAACATATTGATTCCTGTGGAAGGAGAAACATTGTCTGGCTGAGACCATCTATCTCTCTGGCAATGCCACAGTTAATAGCAGCCTTAACACCACTAACACACTATGAGAGAGAGAGAGAGAGAGAGAGAGAGAGAGAGAGAGAGAGAGAGAGGGAGAGAGCGAGAGAGAGAGAGACAGAGAGAGAGAGAGAGAGAGAGAGAGAGAGAGGGAGAGAGATCGAGAGAGAGAGAGAGAGAGACAGTTTGGTTGTGTTTGGTTATCCATGTGCTTGGTTATCCATTTATTTTATTTATTTATTCCACCTTTATTTAACCAGGTAGGCAAGTTGAGAACAAGTTCTCATTTACAATTGCGACCTGGCATCCATGAAGATAGACTGCATGGCCAAAAGTACATGGACACCTGCTCATCGAACATCTCATTACAAAATAATGGTAATTCATGTGGACACAGTGTTGGGTGATTAGGTCTGGCTCGCAGTTTGCATTTCAATTCATTTCAAAGGTTTTTGATGGGGTTGAGGTCAGGGCTTTGTGCAGGCCAGTCAAGTTCTTCCACACCCATCTTGACAAACGATTTCTGTATGGACCTCGATTTGTGCATTGTCTTGCTGAAACCAAACTGTTGCCACAAAGTTAGAAGCACGGAATCGTCTAGAACTGGAAAGGTGGCATCCTATGACAGTGCCACGTTGAAAGTCACTAAGCTCTTCAGTACGGGCCATTATACCGCCAATGTTAGTCTATAGAGAATACATGGCTGTGTGCTCGATTTTATACACCTGTCAGCAATGAGTGTGGCTGAAATAGCTGAATCCACTAATTTGTGCTGATGTAAAAAGGACTTTATAAATACATTTGATTGATTGATCAGGCTACACATTATCCATATATGTTTACATTGAAATATTATAATGATCTCTATAAGGCATAAATCATATAAACATACACAATACTACAGCCTTGATCGTCAATATGCTCCTTTGTCATTCTATGTACCTCATACAGTATATCATAAAGACTGTTTTTTTATTGAACTACAGTATTTGATATGCATGCCAAAAGAAACATTTGGGTCAATAATACCAATCTCTGGTGCTGATATTGCTATGGTAAACACTGTGTGAAATCCCTATAAAAACCCTCTTAAATGAGATGACATTCCCACTGCTCTGATGATCCCCATAGAGAAACCCTCTGGTTGTTTATCCATGCAGAGCAGAACAGCAGAACATCCCCTTTGTTTAGAAGACTGAAGGAAGACTGGAGGGAGATCAGGGCAGTCTTTTCACAGCCAGGAAGCTACTGTGACCCACCGGATGTTCCAGTCAAGCTGTCGCGGTCCCAGGTGGCTGAGCTCACACACAGGTCAGGAGTAAGTGGCTGCCAGGGGACCTGTGCATTCTACTGTGACCAGCCAACAGATGTGCAGCCCTCTACCCTCCACCCCAACCTCCTCCCTCCTCCCTGATCTCCCTGTACCCAGCCCCAGTCCAAAGGAGAGAGAAGGACACAGCTGGGCCTATTCAGCCAACCAAGACACCATGGATGTGTCCCAAATGGCACCCTATTCCTTATGTAGTCTCTGGGTTTTGGTCAAAAGTAGTGCACTATATAGGGAATAGGGTGCCATTTGGGATGAAACTCATTCCACCATGATGCACCAGCCTGTCTACTGCTACCTACTGCCAGTGATCTAGTGGAGGGTAAATCCATAGAGATTCTATGGTTCTATTTATATCTGTGTGTAAACCTATGGAAACACTGCTAATGCACCTGTTAAAAAGGAATTCTTTGAAAACCTAAATACTAGTGAGGTAATACAAACACAATATGAAGTTGACATTTTAAAAATGTTTATGCATGTTTATGGTTTTTGTAGATTTGACTCAAACTAGTATTTTCAAAATACATACTTAACTGTGTTGCAGTGTGGGCTGTCTATTTCTGATTTGTTACATAGATTCAGTGTAAACCAGTCTCTCTCTCTGGCAGACATGATGGGTCCCATATGTTATGAATCTATCAAAGAGTAACCTCCTCTCACCCCGAACGCTATGAACCTTACAATGCCTAGTCCACAGGCAACCATATCTCTGGCAGAGGGCCATCTTGCCTGACAGGCTGAGAGGAGAGAGGAGAGGAGAGAAGAGGAGAGGAGGGAGAGGAGAGGAGAGAGGAGAGGAGAGGAGAGAGGAGAGGAGAGGAGAGGAGAGGAGAGGAGAGAGGAGAGGGAGAGGAGAGGAGAGGAGAGGGGAGGGGAGAGGAGAGGAGAGGAGAGGAGAGGAGAGGAGGAGAGGAGAGGAGAGGAGAGGAGAGGAGAGGAGAGGAGAGGAGAGGAGAGGAGAGGAGAGGAGAGGAGCAGCAAGGCTGACGTTTAGTATAGCTCTCTTGGAAGTCTCCCCCAGTCTGTGCACAGCGGCCAGGGACCTGTCTACATGTGGTAAATATAGAAAGATAGCCTGTGTGTGTCCTACTTTACAGGTGTTGTTTACAGTGTGTTGGGGCAGACCTGCAGCAGAGAAGGGTCTCCCAGGCCCAAGGGCAGGGGTTATCCTTACAGACGTCACCAAAGGTCACCTGTTAAAAAATAAAAACCCACGTGAGGAGGGAGGGAATGGGGGAGGGACAGGGGAGTAGGAGAAGGAGGGGTGAGACACCGTCACATACTGTGCATTCGGAAGGTTTTCAGAACCCTTTTTCCACATGTTGCTACGTTACAGCCTTATTCTAAAAACATTTTTTTAAATCCTCTCATCAATCTACACACAATACCTCATAATAACAAAACGAAAAAAGGCTCTAAGACATTTTTGCAAATATATTGTAAATAAAAAACAGAAATACCTTATTTAGTATTCCGACCTTTTGCTATGAGACTCCAGAGACTGTTTCCATTGATCATCCTTGAGATGTTCCTACAACTTGATTGGAATCCACCTGTGGTAAATTCAATCGACTGGACATGATTTGGAAAGGCACACATTTGTCTATAAAAGGTCCCACAGTTGACAGTGCATTTTAAATTGAATCAAATTAGATTTATCACATGCGCAGAATACAACAGTGAAATGCTTACTTACAAGCCCTCAACCAACAATGCAGTTTTAGGAAAATAGAGCTAAGGAAATATTTACTAAATAAACTAAAGTTATTTTTTAATTTTTTAAAATAAATAATAAGGAACATAATAAAATAATATATATAAATATATATATAGGGGGTACTGGTATATAGGGGGTAATGGTACAGAGTCAATGTGAGGGGGTACAGGTTAGTCAATGTAATTTCTACATGTAGGTAGTGGTTAATAAACAGCGAGTAGCAGCTGTGTAAAAACCAAGGGGGGTGTCAATGCAAATAGTCCGAGTGGCCATTTGATTAGTTGTTCAGCAGTCTTATGGCTTGGGGGTAGAAGCTGTTAAGAAGCCTTTTGGACCTCGACTTGCTCCTGTATCGCTTGCCATGCGGTAGCAGAGAGAACAGTGTATGACTTGGGTTGGAGTCTTTTAAAAAATGGGGCTTCCTTTGACGCCGCCTAGCATATAGGTCCAGGATGGCAGGAAGCTTGGTCCCAGCAATGTACTGGGCCGTACGCACTACTGTCTGTAGTGCCTTGCGGTCGGAGGATGATCTGTTCTCATACCAGGCAGTGATGCAACCCGTCAGGATGCTCTCGATGGTGCAGCTATAGAACTTTTGAGGATCTGAGGACTCCTGAGGGGGAATGGGCTTTGTTGTGCCCTCTTCACGACTGTCTTGGTGTGTTTGGACCATGATAGTTTGTTGGTGATGTGGACACCAAGGAACTTGAAGCACAACAGCCCCATCGATGAGAATGGGGCGTGCTCGGTCCTCCTTTTCCTGTATTCCAAAATCATCTCCTTTGTCTTGATCACGTTGAGGGAGAGGTTGTTGTCCTGGCACCACATGGCTAGGTCTCTGACCTCCTCCCTATAGGCTGTCTCATTGTTGTCGGTGATCAGGCCTACCACTGTTGTGTCATCGGAAAACTTCTTGATGGTGTTGGAGTTATGCCTGGCCGTGTAGTCATGAGTGAACAGGTAGTACAAAAGGGGACTGAGCATGCACCCTAGAGGGGCCCCGTGTTGAGGATCAGAGTGGCGGATGTGTTGTTACCTTCCCTTACCACTTGTGGGTGGCCCGTCAGAAAGTCCAGGATCCAGTTGCAGAGGGAGGTGTTTAGCCCCAGAGTCCTTAGCTTAGTGATGAGCTTTGAGGGCACTATGTTGTTGAACGCTGAGCTGTAGTCAATGAATAGCATTCTCACATAGGTGTTCATTTTGTCCAGGTGGGAAAGGGGAGTGTGGAGTGCAATTGAGATTGCATCATCTGTGGATCTGTTGGGGCGGTATGCAAATTGGAGTGGGTCTAGGGTTTCTGGGATAATGGTCTTGATGTGAGCCATGACCAGCCTGTCAAAGCACTTCATTGCTACAGACGTGAGTGCTACTAGTCGGTAGTCATTTAGGCAGGTTACCTCAGTGTTCTAGGGCACAGGGACTATGGTGGTCTGCTTGAAACATGTTGGTATTACAGACTCAGTCAAGGACAGGTTGAAAATGTAATTGAAGGCACTTGCCTGTTG
>NW_027002058.1:0-6769 GCF_036934945.1 Oncorhynchus masou masou
GACGCAGCCCATATCTGATTATTTGTGTTAATTCCCCTCTTCTCTCTGCCTCTCTTACTACAGGTGGACAAAGTACCAGAGATGGAGGGTAAAATGGATCTACCAACTCCGCCATATTGCCTTTCCCCAAAACCTGAGACAGTGAATGGCTACACCCTGGTGACAGACTCCCCTGGGCTACCCAGGGGCGGTGGTGTGGTTGGGCTACACATTACAGATCGGCCCACCACCCCTCCACCTGAGTCCCCCATAGTCCTGAATGGGTACAGGGCAGAGGAGAGAGAGAAGCAGGTAGAGGAGGAGAGGTGGGAGGTTGAGGAGGAGATGAGGAGGGGAGAGGAGGAGATAGGGGGCGGTCAGGATGTGAGTTTCCAGAGCCTTCTGAGGAGGTCGAGAGAGTATGTGGAGAGAGAGCAGGCCCAGAGGGGGTCAAAGGTCATCGGCAGGGTCACTTCCACCACCCCGTCTGCGGAGAGCCTCTCTGACAAGGAGAACGAGAGCCGCGGTCCTCTGGGAGAGATGAAACCTGAACAGGGCTACAGCCTGCGCCACAGTCCACTAAACCCACCTCAGACCCAGGCCCACATCCATCACCAGAGTCAGTATCCTGGCCAAGCTCAAGCCCAGTACCAGGCTGTGTGTGACCCATATGACTCTCGGTTTAGCTGCCTCTCATCTGGCCTCCCCGACCCTTACGCCCTCCTGCCCAGCCCTGAACCCAGCATGAGTCCCCGCCCCACCGCCGCCGACCACGTCCAGTGTCCACTGGTAACATCCTGATCTCCTTCCCCATTGGCTCGGCCGACCTCATCCCCAGAGGGCTAGTGGGGAGGCACCAGGAGAGCACCGTTGTCATGGCGACAGGGGTGATGAGGTCACCGGAACGGGGGTCAGGTGTCAGTGACGGTAGTAGTCGTCGTGGCAGCCAGTGTGGCACCAGCCCGGTCCAGGAGAAGAGCTGCAGCCCAGTCAGTACCTCCGGAACTGGTTCACATGGGCATCAGGACATCATCAGCTCCGGGCTCGGCGCTGCCACACCCTAGACAGCCAGCCCACCCTCCCATTCTGGCCAGGACCTGGTGGCTGGGACCACAGCCAGAGAGGCTCCCACGCTCATGGGGGGAGGCCTCATTTGGCCCTCGGTGCCGCAGGAGCCCCTGCGGTCCCCTGAATCAGTCCTATGAGGTGGAGAACCCTCGGCAACGCTGCTACGGCCCCACGTGAGACCCTTGACCCCTGACCTCTCCTTGCCAGATGAGGCTGGATCCTGAGAGGCCTCAGGGCCCCATGATGGACGGATCACACCCAGCTCTTCCCTAGAGGAGCAGGACAGTAAGACAGGTGAGAGAGAGAGATCGTTGTAACGTAGTGTGTATGATATAAGAGAATGTTATGAAGAAAACTATACAGGCAGTCTGTACTCTGTGATTAATTTGTCTTGAA
The DNA here is from genome assembly GCF_036934945.1 of Oncorhynchus masou masou. NCBI lineage: Eukaryota > Metazoa > Chordata > Actinopteri > Salmoniformes > Salmonidae > Oncorhynchus > Oncorhynchus masou. Next base: position 1,444 of record NW_027002058.1, read on the forward strand.
TGTAAAGTCCACTACTTTTCGTGCAATCACTGAAAATAATTGTGTGTGTGTGTGCGTTCATGCATGTGTGTGTGTGTGGCATGTGTGTGTATGTGTACGACCGTCGTGCGTTTATGTGTCTTTTCTTTTTTTTGTGTGTGTGTGTTTCAGAGGAGACCCAGCGACGTGTGAGTGCTCTGGAGGAGAGCGAGTGAGTGCTCTGGAGGAGATGCAGAGGCGTCGAGGAGGAGCATGCCCTGCAGATGTCTCTTCTCATGGCTGAACAGAAGAGAGAACAACAGCCTCTGTCAGGTCAGGACATGGAACCACAGCATGTTGACCCTGCTCAATGTATCAAAAGCCACATTTGTCACTATTCTTCCACAACTATCAGCATTCCTTCCTAGTTTGTGATATTATATACAGTATAGTGTTTGCAGACAGAATGTCACAATAGATAATTGAACTTTAAAGCTACAGTCTGGGATTTGGGAAGCTGTTTCTTGATGTTATGGCCTGTCAGTCCTTGCATCTAGAGCTCTGTGTAGTATGAATTTGAGAGGGGTTACATTTCCCTAGCCTCACCCCTCAGCTGTATACCAAAACAAGTGTTTTTGAATCCCAGAATGTGGCTTTAAGTTCCATAAGTTTGAATATGTTAGCATTTGCAAAGTGTATTGTTTGGCTGCTGTAGAGAAGTGACTGTTCAATCCCCAATACTACACATCCGTCACGGGACAACGCTCCTGTGTGTGTGTGTGTGTGTGTGTGTGTGTGTGTGTGTGTGTGTATGTGTGTTTCTCTGTGTCTTTATTAGGAGTTGGATGAGAAGGGGAAGAGGCTGAGAGAGCAGGGGTGTGGCCGGCTCCTGAGTGGGGACGGTGGACTCAGCCCTTCCTGCCCTGGACTTAGCCCCACCCTGAGTGCTACTGATAGGTCACCTAGACACAGTGTACACAGCATGGGTAGGTGGCCTGTGGCATGGAAGAATAACTCACACACACAAACCATTACCTTGGTAAATGTCATTGGGTTGAAGCATGGGAAATATAACTATTTTTGCTATTACTATTTGAAATAGGGAGGTGCTTTACAAAACCCTTATGGCATTTTTCGTTTTTTACCTCTCTCAGCTTGTACATTTTGTCTTTTGATTCTCATCTTCATATTGTATTTTTTTTTTATGTGCAAATTCATCAATAAAATACAGACCTAACTGTTGACACAATAAATGCATATACTGCAACAATGGTTCCCCTGTAGGTCTCAGAAATGTAAAGCCATCTTGGTAACGTGAGTTGTTTATTGCCTATTTACCTGTTTCTGTGTGAATGTAATGTGTAAAAAGGTTTCTTTCCTCTCTCTCTCTCCAGGTTTCTCCTCTCCACTGAGCTCCAGTGCTCCCTCTCCCTCCATGCAGCCTCCTGTCTACCTGTGGGGGCCCACCTGGGGGGCCAGCAAGCCCCGGGGAAGGCTCAGTCAGGTGCTTGTGCGTTTGTGTGCATGCGTGTGCTTCTACATACAGTATATGTGTGTGGTTTCCAACTGTTGGTGCTACCTCTTGTGTCTCCATTTCCAGAATCATGTTCGATGTATATGTGTGTTTCATTGTTTTATCATAAAATATATTTAATATAATACAATAGTGTGTTAATTTCCATGTGTCTCGTCCTGTACTATGCTACCGGGTCCTCACTCAGGTTGTGACAGTTGAACAGCAGAGGGCGCTGTGTCGTCTGGGAGCCATCAGTTGTGGGTTCCTCACCCGCAGACTGCTCCAGACAGAGAAGGTGAAACAGCTGCGCCAGACCATTCAGGTGAGAACACTCTTATATCTGCACACAGAAACACACACGTATACACAGTGTAGATGTATATACTACTATACAGTGTAGGTATGTAAGGGAATAGCAACTGAATCATAATGGAACTGAAACACAGTGATATTGAACTTTGACTGATTTAAAGACGATCACCTTTATTAATTAATTATTTCAATGGTATGGTTTTAGGACACACAAGAGTTCATCTGCTCGCTCCAGACTGAAGCTCCACAGAAGAGAGGATCCATTCTCAGCACAGGACCTGTCTCTGCAGGAGAGAGTCAGGGCACAGGTAACACTCAGAGAGAAAGAGAGAGACAAACACGCACACACATACACACACACACACACACACACACACACACACACACACACACACACACACACACAGAAAGTGGAACCGGATGACTACGAGTATTGATTATATTGTATGTGTATCCCCTCCTTCAGTTGCGTGCGGCTCGATATGACATCCATGACATCTTCTTTGAGATGCCCCTGGAGGAGAGGCTGGCTCTGCTGCAGCTGGACAGAGAGGTCCGCACAGAGAAGAAGCTACGAGAAATGGTAACCTGACTGACTTTCACCTTTCAATCACAGACTTGGACCAACCACAACACACTGAGTGGGACTTTTAACTGTCAGTCACACAAATAGGCCAATCATAACAGAAGGACTTAAACTTTGTCACTCTCACAGTAATAAATCACAAAAAGAAGTGTAAAGTCCCTTAGAAAAGTGACCTTAGACAAAACATCATTTAACTTTTTTAAAGCAGAGCTTGACCCTAAGGCCGCAGCTTGGCAGAGACAAATTAAGTTTATTTACAAAACGCTATATCCACAATTTTTCACATTTGTGTTTTATCGCCACAAATGATAACTTTTAGGTACCTTCACAATTTTTAATTTGTAGATTTTAAGTGTGTATTAAAATTATTTAAAAAATAATTACTATACACTATATATCCATTGTTTAATTGTTTAACTGGAATGCAATGTTCATACAGTGCCTTGCAAAAGTATTCGGCCCCCTTGAACTTTGCAACCTTTTGCCACATTTCAGGCTTCAAACATAAAGATATAAAACTGTATTTTTTTGTGAAGAATCAACAACAAGTGGGACACAATCATGAAGTGGAACGACATTTATTGGATATTTCAAACTTTTTAACAAATCAAAATTGAAAAATTGGGCGTGCAAAATTATTCAGCCCCTTAAGTTAATTAATACCTTGTAGCGCCACCTTTTGCTGCGATTACAGCTATAAGTCGCTTGGGGTATGTCTCTATCAGTTTTGCACATCGAGAGACTGAAATATTTTCCCATTCCTCCTTGCAAAACAGCTCAAGCTCAATGAGGTTGGATGGAGAGCATTTGTGAACAGCAGTTTTCAGTTCTTTCCACAGATTCTCGATTGATTCAGGTCTGGACTTTGACTTGGCCATTCTAACACCTGGATATGTTTATTTTTGAACCATTCCATTGTAGATTTTGCTTTATGTTTTGGATCATTGTCTTGTTGGAAGACAAATCTCCGTCCCAGTCTCAGGTCTTTTGCAGACTCCATCAGGTTTTCTTCCAGAATGGTCCTGTATTTGGCTCCATCCATCTTCCCATCAATTTTAACCATCTTCCCTGTCCCTGCTGAAGAAAAGCAGGCCCAAACCATGATGCTGCCACCGCCATGTTTGACAGTGGGGATGGGGTGGTCATGGTGATGAGCTGTGTTGCTTTTACGCCAAACATAACGTTTTGCATTGTTGCCAAAAAGTAAAATTTTGGTTTCATCTGACCAGAGCACCTTCTTCCACATGTTTGGTGTGTCTCCCAGGTGGCTTGTGGCAAACTTTAAACAACACTTTTTAAGGATATCTTTAAGAAATGGCTTTCTTCTTGCCACTCTTCCATAAAGGCCAGATTTGTGCAATACACGACTGATTGTTGTCCTATGGACAGAGTCTCCCACCTCAGCTGTAGATCTCTGCAGTTCATCCAGAGTGATCATGGGCCTCTTGGCTGCATCTCTGATCAGTCTTCTCCTTGTATGAGCTGAAAGTTTAGAGGGACGGCCAGGTCTTGGTAGATTTGCAGTGGTCTGATACTCCTTCCATTTCAATATTATCATTTGCACAGTGCTCCTTGGGATGTTTAAAGCTTGGGAAATGTTTTTGTATCCAAAGCCGGCTTTAAACTTCTTCTACAACAGTATCTCGGACCTGCCAGGTGTGTTCCTTTGTTCTTCATGATGCTCTCTGCGCTTTTAACAGACCTCTGAGACTATCACAGTGCAGGTGCATTTATACGGAGACTTGATTACACACAGGTGGATTGTATTTATCATCATTAGTCATTTAGGTCAACATTGGATCATTCAGAGATCCTCACTGAACCTCTGAGAGAGTTTGCTGCACTGAAAGTAAAGGGGCTGAATAATTTTGCACGCCCAATTTTTCAGTTTTTGATTTGTTAAAAAAGTTTGAAATATCCAATAAATGTCATTCCACTTCATGATTGTGTCCCACTTGTTGTTGATTCTTCACAAAAAAATACAGTTTTATATCTTTATGTTTGAAGCCTGAAATGTGGCAAAAGGCTCCAGTTGTTCAAGGGGGCTTAAATACTCGCAAGGCACTGTACATACTGACCCTGGCCTAATACTTACTGACCCTGCCCAATACAAGGCTGACTGGCCTAATACATACTGACCCTGGCCTAATACTTACTGACCCTGGCCTAATACATACTGACCCTGGCCTAATACATACTGACCCTGGCCTAATACATACTGACCCTGGCCTAATACATACTGACCCTGGCCTAAAAATACTGACCCTGGCCTAATACATACTGACCCTGGCCTAATACATACTGACCCTGGCCTAATACATACTGACCCTGGCCCTAATACAGCCCAAAAACATACTGACCCTGGCCTAATACATACTGACCCTGGCCTAATACATACTGACCTCTGGCCTAATACATACTGACCCTGGCCTAATACATACTGACCCTGGCCTAATACTTACTGACCCTGGCCTAATACTTACTGACCCTGGCCTAATACATACTGACCCTGGCCTAATACATACTGACCCTGGCCTAATACATACTGACCTCTGCCTAAAACATACTGACCCTGGCCTAATACATACTGACCCTGGCCTAATACATACTGACCCTGGCCTAATACATACTGACCCTGGCCCAATACATACTGACCCTGGCCTAATACATACTGACCCTGGCCTAATACTTACTGACCCTGGCCTAGCCACTTACTGGGACCCGGCCTAATACTTACTGACCCTGGCCTAATACATACTGACCCTGGCCTAATACATACTGACCCTGGCCTAAAACATACTGACCCTGGCCTAAAACATACTGACCCTGACTAAAAACCTACTGACCCTGGCATAAAACATACTAACCCTGGCTAAAAACATGTTTACCCTGGCCTAAAACATACTGACCATGGCCTAAAACATAGTAACCTCTGGCTAAAACATGTTTACCCT
>NW_027002059.1:0-6767 GCF_036934945.1 Oncorhynchus masou masou
TACATTTACATTTACATTTAAGTCATTTAGCAGACGCTCTTATCCAGAGCGACTTACAAGTTAATTTTTACCTTTATTTAACCAGGCAAGTCAGTTAAGAACACATTCTTATTTTCAATGACGGCCTGGGAACAGTGGGTTAACTGCCTGTTCAGGGGCAGAACGACAGATTTGTACCTTGTCGGCTCGGGGGTTTGAACTCACAACCTTCCGGTTACTAGTCCAACGCTCTAACCACTAGGCTACCCTGCCGCCCCGGTCCTCCCATCAATACGGTGCAGTCGTCCTGTCCCCTTTGCAGAAAAGCATCCCCAAAGAATGATGTTTCCACCTCCATGCTTCACGGGTTGGGATGGTCTTCTTGGGGTTGTACTCATCCTTCTTCTTTCTCCAAACACGGCAAGCTCTATTTTTGTCTCATCAGACCACATGACCTTCTCCCATTCCTCCTCTGGATCATCCAGATGGTCATTGGCAAACTTCAGACGGGCCTGGACATGCGCTGGCTTGAGCAAGGGGACCTTGCCTGCGCTGCAGGGTTTTAATCCATAATGACGTAGTGTGTTACTAATGGTTTTCTTTGAGACTGTGGTCCCAGCTCTTTTCAGGTCATTGACCAGGTCCTGCCGTTTAGTTCTGGGCTGATCCCTCACCTTCCTCATGATCATTGATGTCTCAAGAGGTGAGATCTTGCATGGAGCCCCAGACCGAGGGTGATTGACCGTCATCTTGAACTTCAACAGTTGTTACCTTCTCACCAAGTTGCTTGCCTATTGTCCTGTAGCCCATCACAGCCTTATGCATGTATACAATTTTATCCCTGATGTCTCTGGTCTTGGCCATTGTGGAGAGGTTGGAGTCTGTTTGATTGAGTGTGTGGACAGGTGTCTTTTATACAGGTAACGAGTTCAAACAGGTTCAGTTAATACAGGTAATGAGTGGAGAACAGGAGGGCTTCTTAAAGAAAAACTAACAGGTCTGTGAGAGCCAGAATTCTTACAGGTTGATAGGTGATCAAAGACAAGGCCATGTAATAAAATGGGCACTAACATTTAAAAATCATACAATGGGATTTTCTGATTAGTTTTAGATTCTGTCTCTCAGTTGAAGAGTACCTATGATACAAATTACAGACATCTACATGCTTTGTAAGTAGGAAATCCAAAAATCTACATGGTATGTGGAGGATGAGGGCTGCAGTAGAAATCTCAGATAGGTGGGAGTGAGGCCTAAGAGGTTTTATAAATAAGCATCCAACAGTGGGTCTTGCGACAGATATACAGATATGACCAGTTTACAGGGGAGTATAGAGTGCAGTGATGTGTCCTATAAGGAGCACTGATGTCAGGATCTGATGGCTGAATGGCAGAGAGAACATCTAGCCACTCGAGAGCACCCTTACCTGCCGATCTATATAAATTACGTCTCCGTAATCTAGCATGGGTAGGATGGTCATCTGAATCAGGTTAGTTTGGCAGCTAAACAAAAGAGGAGCGATTACGATAGAGTGAAACCAAGTCTAGATTTAACTTTAGCCTGTAGCTTTGATATGTGCTGAGAGAAGGACAGTGTACCGTCTATCCATACTCCCAAGTACTTGTATGAGGTGACTACTCTCTAAGCTTTAAACCCTCAAAGGTAGTAATCACACCTGTGGGGAGAGGGGCATTCTTCTTACCAAACCACATGACCTTTGTTTTGGAAGTGTTCAGAACAAGGTTAAGGGTAGAGAAAGATTGTTGGACACTAAGAAAGCTTTGTTGTAGAGCCGCTTAACACAAAATCCGGGGAGGGGCCAGCTGAGTAGCTTGCTGTGACTTAACACAACCGTGGGAGGGGCCAGCTGAGTATAAGACTGTATCATCTGCATATAAATGGATGAGAGCGCTTCCTACTGCCTGTGCTATGTTGTTGATGTGAATTGAAAGTGCCGGTAATGGAATTGCTGCAAAGATACCACTACTAAAGGACATCAATAAGAACAAGAGACTTGCTTGGACCAAGAAACATAAGCAATGGGCATTAGACCTGTGTGAAATCTTGGTCCTTGGTCTGATGAGTCCAAATTGAGACTTTGGTCCAACTGCCATGTCTTTGTGAGACGGATGAACGGTGAACGGATGATCTCCCATGTGTATTTCCCACCGTAAAGCATGGAAGAGGAGGTGTTATGTTGTGGGTGCTTTGCTGGTGACACTGTCAGCCTACATGCAATATGCTTTGTGGACTTTACCACATCGGTAAGCTGCTGAGGGAGATGGCTGATAATAATGGCTGGACCGGAGTAAATAGAATGGCATCAAACACATGAAAACCATGTGTTTGATATATTTGATGCCATTCGACTGATTCCGCACCAGCCATTACTATGAGCCCGTCCTCCCCAATTAAGGTGCCACCATCCTCCTTCACCAGACAGATGTTACACTCCGGTTTTTGATGAAACACCGTTGTGATTGAATTTTATACTGCCACTGTGTCTTCTTATTTTCTCTGCCTTAGGCCTATATATATCACAGTGGCAAGGCACATGAACAAGCAGGTTAAAGAGCAAAACAACGCAAATCACAACACATGGGTTGTATTATGGCAAGTTTTTCCTGGCTCGGCTTCCCCAGTGATTTTACCCACACACATCTACTGTTCAAATCCCAGGTTAGGACATGTTGAATAATAATTAGAAAGTAGCTGAACATGCACAATGTAGCCATTTATGTTAAAGTGTGTCAAATATTTGGCATGTATGTTAAAAGCATTGTCGGTGTGTACGTCATATCCCTAACATTGCCACAGACAAAGAACTATGAACGGGTCAGTGGTTCACAGTTCACCAATCAAGGTGCGATGTGTGATGTAACTTTTTTGGAGAACGCTTTGGGACCATCAGGCGACATTCTGACAACTGATACATATAAATGTTCCTAAACGTTACCATGAAACGTGTCTTCAACAATTGTATTTTATATTCTGAGAGCATTGCAACCATTTTCTGTCTATGTTTGGTGGGACGTTGATGGAATATTCTCCCAACCCTTAGAAACCTGGACACATGAATGTTCTTGCAACGTTCCCATGAGATGTGTCTAGAACATTAATATTTTAAATTCTGAGAACATCGAATAAGGTTTCTGGGTAAGTTCTATTTCACATTAAGGGAATGGTCTTTGAAACATTCCTTGCACATCACGGGAACATTCATATGAACACTTTATTTTATGACCTAATGAAACTCTTAAGGGAACGTTCTCTAAAGTTGTGGAAACATTTGTTGTTAGCTGGGTAGTTGCAACACATTTTATTTGGAATGGTTAAAACTATAATTTTGATATAATGGATGGTCAGTCCTTGCCTCCATAGCTCTGTCTATGAGTTTGAGAGTCGTTACATTTCTCTAGTCCCAGCTTTTTACCAAAACAGAAACAGTGTCTGCTTTGTAATTGTTTCAGTGAAGGATTCTATTTTAAGTGACAAATAGTGATTATTGAGCAAATGGAATGAGCTGGTACCCCAGTCTAACCACCTTATACTATCAAGTCACAGACCAGAGTCGCCAAGTAGTCATTTTGTCACAGTAGGCTCAATATTAGATGCTGGGCTTGACTGATGCGTTTAAACACGATACAAATTCCATTAAACATTCATGATCCTACGGAACTTCGCAAACAGATATTTTCCTGAAAGACTCTGTGACCTATTTATTGCACATTACTCCCACATAAGCAAGGTTCTATAGACGCAAATGATAACAACACCACGGAAAGTGGAAACTATTTTTGACCCTCCCATACTGCCAGCCATGTCTGAATAATAGAGGACCACAATGAAACTTGATCCTTGGTTTTGGCCAGGCCCACTTGAGGAGAGAGCCTCGCCTGGTCTGGACAGTCACAAATGGGATTTCTAGTAGGAAACTAACTGGCCATAAAGCTACATAAACTGCTGGCATTAAATGCCTAAGGGCAATGGGCTTACTTACACTAACTATACAAACAACAGTTGTAATAATTGGACAGTTAAGAAGTCCATCTCATATCCTCTGATTATGCAATAGAAGTTGCTTGGCAAAGTAGCTACAATCAAACGACAGAGATTGTCGCTTTCCAGATGAAGACGTTAAGAAAACCTTTTTGTCCGTGGTCTTCACACATTTTTCTCATGCTAAACAAAGCCTCTGGGCCAGTTGTACCACTGCAGCAGCATCCAGTGGAGCAAGCATTGTCAGTTACAGTTTTCTTTGTGGATCGAACAGTCTGTTATCACAGCCCTTCTAGGGGAGCAATACATCTGTTCTAAAGATCCATCAGAGGTGCCTGGGTGTTAACGCCCAGTCTCTCATTCCCCATGTTAAAATGACCTCTCACTTTTGCAATGGTCCCTTATTGACATATTGTTGCCTGTGCTGCTGTTTGTCACAACCTGGGCTCTGCCCTCCTATGGATGACTAGCAGACCAATATAAACAACACAATGGGTATAATGGAAGGGCCTATATGACCCAGGCTTGAAGTGTTAGAGTCTTCTGTAATTCGCCAAATAATTTCACCTTCATGAAAATATCAACTTTCGTTGATCTAAACCTACTGTGGGTTGTGGATGTGTATGGATCTGTGAAGACGATTATTATTTGATCAAACATTATAGGACTATGGGGATTTCCCTCATCTCATCAGAATGAGGCACTTCAAAGAGCTTCTTTCTCCCAAACCGAGGTCACCCCCAGCAGGCAGAGTGTAGCCAGCAGCCAAGTGTAGGAAAAACACAGGTCAGACCAGAGGCTCCTTGAGAAAGTATAACATATTCATAGCTTTCCACTCAAGCTGGGAAAAAATGTGGCCGGTCGAACTGTGCTGTTGCCCTCTGGTTCAATGAGTTCTTCCCTTTGTTAATCTACTAACCTTTTAGTGCTCTTATATTCCTGTGGTTGATATTGCTCTTTTCAGCATTCAAAGAATCAATTCAAATCACATTTTATTTGTCACATGCTTTGTAAACAACAGCTGTAGACTAACAGTGAAATGCTTACGTGCCCTTCCCAACAATGCAGAGAGAAAACACTTGAAAAATAGAAAAATAATAACACAAAGAATAAATACTCAATGTGAATAAATAACTTGGCTATATACACGGGATACTGGTAGAGTCGATGTGCAGGGGTACGAGGTAATTGAGGTAGATATGTACATATATTGTAGGTAGGGATAAAGTGACTAGGCAACAGGATAGATAATAAGCAGTAGCAAGAGCGTACGTGATTAAAAAAAATGTTAGTGCAAAAAGGGTCAATGCAGATAGTAGGGTAGCTGTGTTGGTGTGCGTGGACCATGATAATTCTTTAGTGACGTGGACACCGAGGAACTTGAATCTCTTTAACCCACTCCACTAATGCCCCGTCGATGTGTTGTATGTGGAGGATGAGTGTTGCAGTAGGTAGCTCAGATAGGGGGAGTGAGGCCTAAGAGGTTTTTAAATAAGCATCAACCAGTGGGTCTTGCGACAGGTATACAGAGATGACCAGTTTACAGAGGAGTATAGAGTGCAGGGATGTGCCCTATAAGGAGCATTGGTGGAAAATCTGATGGTCAAATGGTAAAGAACGTCTAGCTGCTCGAGAGCACTCATACCTGCCGATCTGTAAATTACATCTCTGTAGGATTACATCTCTGGGTAGGATGGTCATCTGAATCAGGGTTAGTTTGGCAGCTGGGGTGAAAGTAGAGCGATTATAAATGAGGAAACCAAGTCTAGATTTAACCTTAGCATGCAGCTTGGATACTGTATGTGCTGAAGGAATGACAGTGTACCGTCTAGCCATACTCCCAAGTACTTGTATGAGGTGACTACCTCCAGCTCTACATCCTCAGAGGTAGTAATCACACTGGTGAGTTCAAAAGAAGGTTAAGGGCATAGAAACCATGTTGGACACTAAGAAAGCTTTGTTGCTGAGCGTTTAACACAAAGTCCGGGGAGGGGCTAGCTGAGTATAAAACTGTATCATCTGCATATAAATGGATGAGAGCTTTACCCCTGAGCTATGTTGTTGATGTGAATTGAGAAGAGCTTGGGGCCTATGATTGAGCTTCAGTACTCCCTTGGTAGCTGAGACATGATATGTTCTGACTTTACACATTGACATCTTTGAGAGGTAATTGGTCTACCGTTTCAAAGCTTTGGCTTTAAAATGTAAATGAAAATAGCAAAACAACATTGCTTAGAATCAAGGGCAGTGGTGACATAATTTAGAACATGTAAGGTTACAGTGACACATCTGTAACCTGAACAGAAATCAGATTGCATGCCAGTGAGAATACTAGACATCAAGTTAGCCAGTCAGCTGAATATTGGCAAGTTTTTCAACACTTGATAAATAGGGCAAGACATCAATTGGCCTATAACAATTAGGATCAGCTTGATCTCCCCTTTTTAAATAAAGGACTCACTGTGGCTTTCTTCCAATCAATGGGAAACTCCCCAGAGAGTAGAGACAGTTTAAAAAGGTGATAGGGGCTCATACATAGGGGCTGCAACCTTAAAAGAAGAGAGAGGATCTAAACCATTTTACCCAGATGTCTTTGGTGGTCAAGTTCAAGGACCTCCTTAGCACCTCAGACTCAGTGACCGCCACCTGCAGGGAGAAGCTGTGTAGCTTGCCGAGTGAAAAACGAGGGAGGAGCATCAGGGTGAGATGCATTATAAGGGCTGGGAGATGAGGAAGTGTTGGACAGGCAACGAGTGATGGCTGAGTCACATAGGAATCCTGACTTAATGAAG
>NW_027002060.1:0-6767 GCF_036934945.1 Oncorhynchus masou masou
ACCTGCTGGGGCGCTGAAGCACTCATTTTTGGATGAAAAACGTTCCCGTTTTAAACAAGATATTTTGTCACAAAAAGATGCTCGACTATGCATATAATTGATAGCTTTGGAAAGAAAACACTCTGACGTGTCCAGAACTGCAAAGATATTTTCTGTGCGTGCCCTAGAACGTGAGCTTCAGGCAAAACCAAGATGAGACGGCATCCAGGAAATGAGCAGGATTTTTGAGGCTCTGTTTTCCATTGTCTCCTTATATGGCTGTGAATGCGAGAGGAGTAAGTCTGCCCTTTCTGTCGTTTCCCCAAGGTGTCTGCAGCATTGTGACGTATTTGTAGGCATATCATTGGAAGATTGACCATAAGAGACCACATTTACCAGGTGTCCGCCCGGTGTCCTGCGCGCGAAATTGGTGCGCAAAAGTCAGCTGCAAGTATTTTTCCACAGAATTCAGAGATGAATGCAGGCTTCCACGAACGATATATCAATGAAGAGATATGTGAAAAAACACCTTGAGGATTGATTCCAAACAACGTTTGCCATGTTTTGGTCGATATTATGGAGTTAATTCGGAAAAAGTTTGACGTTGTAGGTGACTGAATTTTCGGTTCGTTTCGGTAGCCAAATGTGATGTACAAAACGGAGCGATTTCTCCTACACACAGACGCTTTCAGGAAAAACTGCGCATTTGCTATGTAACTGAGAGTCTCCTCATTGAAAACATCCAAAGCTCTTCAAAGGTAAATTATTTTATTTATTTGGTTATCTGGTTTTTGTAAAAATGTTGCGTGCTAAATGCTACTCAAAATGCTAAGCTAGCTTAGCATACTCTTACACAAATTAGTCAATTGCTATGGTTCAAAAGCATATTTTGAAAATCTGAGATGACAGTGTTGTTAAGAAAAGGCTAAGCTTGAGAGCAGGCACATTATTTTCATTTTATTTGCGATTTTCAGAAATCGTTAACGTTGCGTTATGCTAATGAGCCTGAGGCTTTAGTCACGATCCCGGATCCGGGATGGGGAGTTTCAAGAAGTTAATCACATCCGCTGAGGAGAGCGTGATCAGTCTTCCCTTACAGCTGGTGCTCTCATGCATGTTTGAGTTATGTCATGACTTGGCCCTTTTTGGTTTATAGATCATGGCTTCCCACTCTCTACCACCAAGGTTCTGTTCTCATGTCATAAATTCCTGTCAGAGATTCTCTCCCCTTGGCCATGAAGAAATAGAGACACAGAGAGAATAAAGGATTTCACATAGCATAATGAGAATACGAAACAAAATGTCCACTTGTGAGAAGGTGTTAATGGTCCGTGGCGGGACGGGTATGACAACTGTGTTTCATTTGGTGACCTCTGAGAGGACAGGAAGCACAACTATATCTCTGAATGTGTACATTTCTCAATTATGGTTGCATCTAATTGTTGTATAAAATGAATGAGTAAAGATGAAACTGTGAAATTTTGTAATGTGATGTTAACTTGTTGAATCGAGTTTCCCTCAAGAATTTCCCTGCATGTAGCTCCATCCATCATTCCTTCAATTCTGACCAGTTTCTCAGTCCCTGCCAATGGAAAAACATCCTCACAACATGATGCTGCCACCACCATGCTTCACTGTGGGGATGAGGTTCTAGGGGTGATGAGAGGTGTTGTGTTTGTGCCAGACGTAGCATTTTCCTTTATGGCCAAACAGCTCAATTTTAATCTCATCTGAGCAGAGTGCCTTCTTCCATATGTTTGGGGAGTCTCCCACATGCCTTGTGGCGAACACCACATCTGTTTGCTTATTCTTGTCTTTAACTTCTTATGGCTGCAATCCCGCCAACAGGATCATTTTCATCAACAACTGCTGATTTGCAGAGCGCCACATTCAAATAATATTACAAAAAATGTTTATATTCATGAAATCACAAGTGCAATATAGCAAAACAAAGCTTAGCCTTTTGTTAATCCACGTGTCATGTCAGATTTTGAAAATATGCTTTACAGCGAAAACAATCCAAGCGTTTGTAAGTTTATCGATCGCTCGACAAAACATTATGAACACCTAGCATCAAAGTAGCTTGGTCACGAAAATCAGAAAAGCAATCAAATTAATCGTTTACCTTTGATGATCTTCGGATGTTTTCACTCACGAGACTCCCAGTTACACAAATGTTCCTTTTGTTCCATAAAGACTTTTTATAGCCAAAATACCTTCGTTGGTTTTGCACGTTATGTTCAGGTTCCACAGGAAAGAGCAGTCAAGACAGTGCAGATAAATTCCAAATAGTATCCGTAATGTCCAAAGAAACATGTCACAAACGTTTTTTATAATCAATCCTCAGGTTGTTTTTAAAATATATAATCGAGGAAAAGGCAATGGCTGCCCAAACACTGTTGCACATACAAAACAAGTCCGGTTCCGGTTGGAGCGAGCGGTCGCATCTACACTTCGGTCCGCAGGTAGTATAACTTTTCATTACATTTCGTTATAGTACAACGGTTTGATTTGTCTAATCTTAGCAATTTCTTCTTAGCCAGCTACATAGCCGTCTTTGTATCAACGACAATTGCATAATTATCGTATTTCGTCGTCCTAACGTATCTGCCCAGCAGCTAGCTAAGCAGCTAGCTAACATCCACTGTCCACTAGCACTGTAGAAACTATTACACTCAACTGAACGACTCGATTAGCGTAGTGTCAGCTAGCTACATAGTTGTCTTCGCTGTCTTCGTATCCAAGATAATTGTGCAGTTTAGAGTGTGTAGACTTAGAGTGATTATCTTAATTTACCGAGGTTAGCTAGCCAGCTATTTGTCGTCCTTAACGTAGGAAATGCTGCTAGCTAGCTAGCCAACAGCTAGCCAACCTCTACCGAATTGAACTCCAACTACCCGGTCAACATTCCGCGTCGCTCCACAGGTAGTATCACATTTTCATTTCACTTCATTACAGTACAACGGTTTGATTTGTTTGATCGTAGCTAGCCAGCTACATAGCCGTCTTTGTATCTAAGACAATTGTGTAGTCTAGAGCGATTTTCTAGGTTAGCTGGCCAGCTATTGTCGTTCTTCTAACGTAGCTAGCCAGCTAGCCCCCGAATAGCAGCACTGTAGTAACTATTACAGTACAACGGTTTGTTTTGTTTGATCGTAGCTAGCTAGCTACATAGCCGTCTTTGTATCTAAGACAATTGTGTAGCCTAGAGCGATTTTCTAGGTTAGCTGGCCAGCTATTGTCGTTCTTTTAACGTAGCTAGCCAGCTAGCCCCCGAATAGCAGCACTGTAGTAACTATTACAGTACAACGGTTTGTTTTGTTTGATCGTAGCTAGCTAGCTACATAGCCGTCTTTGTATCTAAGACAATTGTGTAGCCTAGAGCGATTTTCTAGGTTAGCTAGCCAGCTATTGTCGTTCTTTTAAAGTAACGTAACGCAATTAACCTGCTAGCTAGCCAGCTAGCCCCGAATAGCAGCACTGTAGAAACTATTACACTCGACGGAACGACTTGATTAGTGTAGTGTCAACATCGCAGCCACTACCAGCTAGCCTACTCCAGCAGTACTGTATCATTTCAATCATTTTAGTCAATAAGATTCTTGCTACGTAAGCTTAACTTTCTGAACATTCGAGACGTGTAGTCCACTTGTCATTCCAATCTCCTTTGCATTAGCGTAGCCTCTTCTGTACCCTGTTAACTATGTGTCTATCTATCCCTGTTCTCTCCTCTCTGCACAGACCATACAAACGCTCCACACCGCGTGGCCGCGGCCACCCTAATCTGGTGGTCCCAGTGCGCACGACCCACGTGGAGTTCCTGGTCTCCGGTAGCCTCTGGAACTGCCGATCTGCGGCCAACAAGGCAGAGTTCATCTCAGCCTATGCCTCCCTCCAGTCCCTCGACTTCCTGGCACTGACGGAAACATGGATCACCACAGATAACACTGCTACTCCTACTGCTCTCTCTTCGTCCGCCCACGTGTTCTCGCACACCCCGAGAGCTTCTGGTCAGCGGGGTGGTGGCACCGGGATCCTCATCTCTCCCAAGTGGTCATTCTCTCTCTCTCCCCTTACCCATCTATCTATCGCCTCCTTTGAATTCCATGCTGTCACAGTTACCAGCCCTTTCAAGCTTAACATCCTTATCATTTATCGCCCTCCAGGTTCCCTCGGAGAGTTCATCAATGAGCTTGATGCCTTGATAAGCTCCTTTCCTGAGGACGGCTCACCTCTCACAGTCCTGGGCGACTTTAACCTCCCCACGTCTACCTTTGACTCATTCCTCTCTGCCTCCTTCTTTCCACTCCTCTCCTCTTTTGACCTCACCCTCTCACCTTCCCCCTACTCACAAGGCAGGCAATACGCTCGACCTCATCTTTACTAGATGCTGTTCTTCCACTAACCTCATTGCAACTCCCTCCAAGTCTCCGACCACTACCTTGTATCCTTTTCCCTCTCGCTCTCATCCAACACTTCCCACACTGCCCCTACTCGGATGGTATCGCGCCGTCCCAACCTTCGCTCTCTCTCCCCCGCTACTCTTTCCTCTTCCATCCTATCATCTCTTCCCTCTGCTCATACCTTCTCCAACCTTTCTCCTGATTCTGCCTCCTCAACCCTCCTCTCTTCCCTTTCTGCATCCTTTGACTCTCTATGTCCCCTATCCTCCAGGCCGGCTCGGTCCTCCCCTCCCGCTCCGTGGCTCGATGACTCATTGCGAGCTCACAGAACAGAGCTCCGGGCAGCCGAGCGGAAATGGAGGAAAACTCGCCTCCCTGCGGACCTGGCATCCTTTCACTCCCTCCTCTCTACATTTTCCTCCTCTGTCTCTGCTGCTAAAGCCACTTTCTACCACTCTAAATTCCAAGCATCTGCCTCTAACCCTAGGAAGCTCTTTGCCACCTTCTCCTCCCTCCTGAATCCTCCTCCCCCTCCCCCTCCTCCCTCTCTGCAGATGACTTCGTCAACCATTTTGAAAAGAAGGTCGACGACATCCGATCCTCGTTTGATAAGTCAAACGACACCGCTGGTTCTGCTCACACTGCCCTACCCTGTGCTCTGACCTCTTTCTCCCCTCTCTCTCCAGATGAAATCTCGCTTCTTGTGACGGCCGGCCGCCCAACAACCTGCCCGCTCGACCCTATCCCCTCCTCTCTTCTCCAGACCATTTCCGGGGACCTTCTCCCTTACCTCACCTCGCTCATCAACTCATCCCTGACCGCTGGCTACGTCCCTTCCGTCTTCAAGAGAGCGAGAGTTGCACCCCTTCTGAAAAAACCTACACTCGATCCCTCCGATGTCAACAACTACAGACCAGTATCCCTTCTTTCTTTTCTCTCCAAAACTCTTGAACGTGCCGTCCTTGGCCAGCTCTCCCGCTATCTCTCTCAGAATGACCTTCTTGATCCAAATCAGTCAGGTTTCAAGACTAGTCATTCAACTGAGACTGCTCTTCTCTGCATCACGGAGGCGCTCCGCACTGCTAAAGCTAACTCTCTCTCCTCTGCTCTCATCCTTCTAGACCTATCGGCTGCCTTCGATACTGTGAACCATCAGATCCTCCTCTCCACCCTCTCCGAGTTGGGCATCTCCGGCGCGGCCCACGCTTGGATTGCGTCCTACCTGACAGGTCGCTCCTACCAGGTGGCGTGGCGAGAATCTGTCTCCTCGCCACGCGCTCTCACCACTGGTGTCCCCCAGGGCTCTGTTCTTGGCCCTCTCCTATTCTCGCTATACACCAAGTCACTTGGCTCTGTCATAACCTCACATGGTCTCACATGGTCCTATCATTGCTATGCAGACGACACACAATTAATCTTCTCCTTTCCCCCTTCTGATGACCAGGTGGCGAATCGCATCTCTGCATGTCTGGCAGACATATCAGTGTGGATGACGGATCACCACCTCAAGCTGAACCTCGGCAAGACGGAGCTGCTCTTCCTCCCGAGGAAGTACTGCCCGTTCCATGATCTCGCCATCACGGTTGACAACTCCATTGTGTCCTCCTCCCAGAGCGCTAAGAACCTTGGCGTGATCCTGGACAACACCCTGTCGTTCTCAACCAACATCATGGCGGTGGCCCGTTCCTGTAGGTTCATGCTCTACAACATCCGCAGAGTACGACCCTGCCTCACACAGGAAGCGGCGCAGGTCCTAATCCAGGCACTTGTCATCTCCCGTCTGGATTACTGCAACTCGCTGTTGGCTGGGCTCCCTGCCTGTGCCATTAAACCCCTACAACTCATCCAGAACGCCGCAGCCCGTCTGGTGTTCAACCTTCCCAAGTTCTCTCACGTCACCCCGCTCCTCCGCTCTCTCCACTGGCTTCCAGTTGAAGCTCGCATCCGCTACAAGACCATGGTGCTTGCCTACGGAGCTGTGAGGGGAACGGCACCGCAGTACCTCCAGGCTCTGATCAGGCCCTACACCCAAGCAAGGGCACTGCGTTCATCCACCTCTGGCCTGCTCGCCTCCCTACCATTGAGGAAGTACAGTTCCCGCTCAGCCCAGTCAAAACTGTTCGCTGCTCTGGCCCCCCAATGGTGGAACAAACTCCCTCACGACGCCAGGACAGCGGAGTCAATCACCACCTTCCGGAGACACCTGAAACCCCACCTCTTCAAGGAATACCTAGGATAGGATAAGTAATCCTTCTCACCCCCCCCCTTAATGATTTAGATGCACTATTGTAAAGTGGCTGTTCCACTGGATGTCAGAAGGTGAATTCACCAATTTGTAAGTCGCTCTGGATAAGAGCGTCTGCTAAATGACTTAAATGTAAATGT
>NW_027002061.1:0-6766 GCF_036934945.1 Oncorhynchus masou masou
AAGTTTTGATGCTATTCCACAGTCTAGCCACACAGTTAGACGTTTTGATGCTATTCCACAGTCGAGCCACACAGTAAGAAGTTTTGATGCTATTCCACAGTCTAGCCACACAGTAAGAAGTTTTGATGCTATTCCACAATCTAGCCACACAGTAAGATGTTTTGATGCTATTCCACAGTCTAGCCACACAGTAAGACGTTTTGATGCTATTCCACAGTCTAGCCACACAGTAAGACGTTTTGATGCTATTCCACAGTCTAGCCACACAGTAAGACATTTTGATGCTATTCCACAGTCTAGCCACACAGTAAGACGTTTTGATGCTATTCCACAGTCTAGCCACACAGTAAGAAGTTTTGATGCTATTCCACAGTCGAGCCACACAGTAAGACGTTTTGATGCTATTCCACAGTCTAGCCACACAGTAAGAAGTTTTGATGCTATTCCACAGTCTAGCCACATAGTAAGAAGTGTTGATGCTATTCCACAGTCTAGCCACACAGTAAGACGTTTTGATGCTATTCCACAGTCTAGCCACATAGTAAGAAGTTTTGATGCTATTCCACAGTCGAGCCACACAGTAAGAAGTTTTGATGCTATTCCACAGTCTAGCCACATAGTAAGAAGTTTTGATGCTATTCCACAGTCTAGCCACACAGTAAGACGTTTTGATGCTATTCCACAGTCGAGCCACACAGTAAGACGTTTTGATGCTATTCCACAGTCTAGCCACATAGTAAGACATGTTGATGCTATTCCACAGTCTAGCCACACAGTAAGAAGTTTTGATGCTATTCCACAGTCTAGCCACACAGTAAGACGTTTTGATGCTATTCCACAGTCTAGCCACGTAGTAAGACATGTTGATGCTATTCCACAGTCTAGCCACATAGTAAGACATTTTGATGCTATTCCACAGTCTAGCCACATAGTGAGACGTTTTGATGCCATGCCACAGTCTAGCCACATAGTAAGACATTTTGATGCTATTCCACAGTCTAGCCACATAAGTAAGACATTTTGATGCTATTCCACAGTCTAGCCACATAGTAAGATGTTTTGATGCTATGCCACAGTCTAGCCACATAGTAAAACGTTTTGATGCTATTCCACAGTCTAGACAGATAAGAAGAGGTTTGTGAATATTTTAATTTAAACTATACTGTCTATACTATAGGACTTTTGAAAATGTTGTTGAAAATACATAATATATTTTCTTGCAATGTAATCTAAACACACTGTCTAGATTAACACTGATAGATATTGCTACTGTGCTGAAACCCATCACCCTACCTCCCTGCCCTTAGCCCCCAACCTGGTCCTTATCGGACAGAAAGGGGAAGTGGCTGTTCCTCTCCCCACTGACCCTAACTTGCCTCTGCATGCCTGTTATAGGCTAGATCAACTACCTGTTAGTATTGGGCTAGGTTAGGTTCCTCTGGGCAGATCAATATAACTGTTAACATTGGGCTAACTTCCTCTGGGCAGAGAAATATATTTGTTAGCATTGGGCTAGCTTCCTCAGGGTAGATCAATATAACTGTTAGCGTTGGGCCAGCTTCCTCTGGGAAGGTTAACATGCCTGTTTGCATTTGTCCAGATCAACATACCTGTTAGCATTGAGCTAGATTCTTCTGGACAGACACATGTTAGCATTGGGCTAGATCAACATGCATGTTACCATTGGGGTAGCTTCCTCTGGGTATATAATTGTTAGCATTGGGCCAAATCAACATGAATGCTACCATTGAGCTAGCTTCCTTTGGGCAGATACCTGTTAGCATTGGGCTTGCTTCCTCTCTTGTCACTGGATTGACGGCATAGAACATGACGTATGGGTCACAGCCCAGTGACCAGACCTGCAATTATTACTTGTCACAACTGACTGTAAATTAGTTTTTTGTGACATCAGTCTAGTGAAATATCCTTATTTTACATTATTCGGTTTAAGCATGTCGGGTGATCCCCCGCTCCCCCTCCCCCGGTCGACACTGGAGTGGTGTACCCATCCAAAAATAACTTGTCTGAGGTGTTTAGAGCGCTGGCCCTGACACAGTGATTATAGGGGTGCTCTAGGTGAGGAAAGCTGTGGTTTCATGTTGAATATCTGAGAAATCCATTGTGAGTTTCACCTTTTGGAGCACTAGTACTTCAGTGAGTTATTTACCATGAGGAGGGAAGTCGGTGAGTTAATCCCAGAGGCCATTATAAAGAGCTACATGTCAGCCTTTCTAGAATATGAAGGGCCTGAGCTTTGTCTCGAGGGACATGAGATTTCTAGGGACACACATTCATATTTACGGATATAATGTCTAAAACGTGTTCATATTCTATGTTCCTAGTCTGGAAGGTGACAATATGTTTATTAAAAATGTTGTTCTGACAGGTTAGTCTGAGGTTTTGAAGTCAGGGAGAGGATGAGAAGGTGCCGGGTGATGGACAACTCACCCTTCACCCGCTCTGCTTTAAACCCAGTGGACCCTGAGTGAGGGGAAGAAAAAGCATAACCTCCTCTCCAAACCTTCACAACCCTCCAATAGATCCATTGTGTGGACCTATAGGCAGCACTTACCTCATTGGTACCACGTACTCATTCCACCCACAATGCTAAGCTCTGGTACAAGGGAGAGGAGGTTGAGGTATGGTAAAGGGAGGGTACAGGGTTGGTTGGAAACAGTAACAGTATATCTTTCTACCAGTAGAGTCATTATATCAGCCATGGAACAGTCCATCAGCTGGATACTTGCCATGAATAACGTCTGCCTACGGTGGCCTCTGGGAGCCATATCATTGAGGATTTTGTGGTTATTTTTCCACGCCATGACATGTTGCTGCAGTCTCAGACAAAACCACACCTTGATATGGAACGCTCTTTTATGGGAGAGTTTGGATGAGAAGGCGTGGATAACATGCATGTGGTGTTAGTGTTTTGGGGAGAAAGCCGTAAGCATGATGCTGGGATTGTCATGACGTGGTTCACACCCGCTCAGTGCACACATACTAAAGTGTATCAGTCACCCAATAAATCGTGCTGGAGGAAAACACAACACATGATATATTGCTGTCTAATGAACATGAGCAGAGGTGGTGGAGCAGGGTATGTGTGTGGGTCTGTTTATGGTAGGGGGTGGTTGCTTTTCAGAGTGTGTGTACACGTGTGTTTGAGTGTCCGCCTTTGTGTGTTAGTGTGTGTGTGTGTTCAGGGGCTGGGTGCAGTTTGGGGGGAACCAGGCTACTTCGCTATTCCTGTGGTGTATTGGACACAGGGCCTGTAGTCACAAGAGGTTAATTGTAGGCATTTAAGTGTTAAAGGCTGGAAGGTGGAAGGACCTTCTATTTATACATGGTCAGAGGTAATGAGGTGAAATGATTCTGTCTGACAGCGATGGGATCTGACCACAGTGGTGGATGGAGAGGCTCCTGACCTGGCCCAGGCTTCAGGGAATGTTTTCACTCCAAACAAGAGAAGCTGAAACATAACCAGACTAATTCATTCCCATTTACATACGCCCTGCCTTGTTCTGCATCCCAAATGGCACCGTATTCCCTATGTAGTGCACTACTTCTGACCAGGGCCAATAGAACTCTGGTCAAAGAAGTGCACTATACAGGGAATATGATGTTACTTGGGACGTAGATTCTGTCTCCATTCAGTTCCATTCATACAGCCATCCATTTGTCAGCATTGCGACGATTGATTGACTAATCAATTAATCCCCAGGTGCTCCAATTAAATGGATATTAAACTAATAGGCTGTGGGATTGTGTTATGCTTCCTTTCACTGTTTTTCTTAAACATGTAACATACACTCATATACATAAGAGACACACACACACACACACACACACACACACACACACACACACACACACACACACACACACACACACACACACACACACACACACACACACACACACACTGCGACTGCAATTTCAATGTTCTTCTTTCTGTGGAACAAAGACAATTTCATTCAGAAGATTAGACACATTTTCTGTCTTCATACAATCATGTGACTGAACAGGCAGTCCCTTCACTGTGTCTTCATACAATCATGTGACTGAACAGGCAGTCCCTTCACTGTGTCTTCATACAATCATGTGACTGAACAGGCAGTCCCTTCACTGTGTCTTCATACAATCATGTGACTGAACAGGCAGTCCCTTCACTGTGTCTTCATACAATCATGTGACTGAACAGGCAGTCCCTTCACTGTGTCTTCATACAATCATGTGACTGAACAGGCAGTCCCTTCACTGTGTCTTCATACAATCATGTGACTGAACAGGCAGTCCCTTCACTGTGTCTTCATACAATCATGTGACTGAACAGGCAGTCCCTTCACTGTGTCTTCATACAATCATGTGACTGAACAGGCAGTCCCTCCACTGTGTCTTCATACAATCATGTGACTGAACAGGCAGTCCCTTCACTGTGTCTTCATACAATCATGTGACTGAACAGGCAGTCCCTCCACTGTTGTCTTCATACAATCATGTGACTGAACAGGCAGTCCCTTCACTGTGTCTTCATACAATCATGTGACTGAACAGGCAGTCCCTCCACTGTGTCTTCATACAATCATGTGACTGAACAGGCAGTCCCTCCACTGTGTCTTCATACAATCATGTGACTGAACAGGCAGTCCCTTCCACTGTGTCTTCATACAATCATGTGACTGAACAGGCAGTCCCTCCACTGTGTCTTCATACAATCATGTGACTGAACAGGCAGTCCCTTCACTGTGTCTTCATACAATCATGTGACTGAACAGGCAGTCCCTTCACTGTGTCTTCATACAATCATGTGACTGAACAGGCAGTCCCTCCACTGTGTCTTCATACAATCATGTGACTGAACAGGCAGTCCCTTCACTGTGTCTTCATACAATCATGTGACTGAACAGGCAGTCCCTTCACTGTGTCTTCATACAATCATGTGACTGAACAGGCAGTCCCTCCACTGTGTCTTCATACAATCATGTGACTGAACAGGCAGTCCCTTCACTGTGTCTTCATACAATCATGTGACTGAACAGGCAGTCCCTTCACTGTGTCTTCATACAATCATGTGACTGAACAGGCAGTCCCTTCACTGTGTCTTCATACAATCATGTGACTGAACAGGCAGTCCCTTCACTGTGTCTTCATACAATCATGTGACTGAACAGGCAGTCCCTCCACTGTGTCTTCATACAATCATGTGACTGAACAGGCAGTCCCTTCACTGTGTCTTCATACAATCATGTGACTGAACAGGCAGTCCCTTCACTGTGTCTTCATACAATCATGTGACTGAACAGGCAGTCCCTCCACTGTGTCTTCATACAATCATGTGACTGAACAGGCAGTCCCTCCACTTTGTCTTCATACAATCATGTGACTGAACAGGCAGTCCCTTCACTGTGTCTTCATACAATCATGTGACTGAACAGGCAGTCCCTCCACTGTGTCTTCATACAATCATGTGACTGAACAGGCAGTCCCTCCACTGTGTCTTCATACAATCATGTGACTGAACAGGCAGTCCCTCCACTGTGTCTTCATACAATCATGTGACTGAACAGGCAGTCCCTCCACTGTGTCTTCATACAATCATGTGACTGAACAGGCAGTCCCTTCACTGTGTCTTCATACAATCATGTGACTGAACAGGCAGTCCCTCCACTGTGTCTTCATACAATCATGTGACTGAACAGGCAGTCCCTTCACTGTGTCTTCATACAATCATGTGACTGAACAGGCAGTCCCTCCACTTTGTCTTCATACAATCATGTGACTGAACAGGCAGTCCCTTCACTGTGTCTTCATACAATCATGTGACTGAACAGGCAGTCCCTTCACTGTGTCTTCATACAATCATGTGACTGAACAGGCAGTCCCTCCACTGTGTCTTCATACAATCATGTGACTGAACAGGCAGTCCCTCCACTGTGTCTTCATACAAATCATGTGACTGAACAGGCAGTCCCTTCACTGTGTCTTCATACAATCATGTGACTGAACAGGCAGTCCCTTCACTGTGTCTTCATACAATCATGTGACTGAACAGGCAGTCCCTCCACTGTGTCTTGCGTACAATCATGTGACTGAACAGGCAGTCCCTTCCCTGTGTCTTCATACAATCATGTGACTGAACAGGCAGTCCCTCCACTGTGTCTTCATACAATCATGTGACTGAACAGGCAGTCCCTCCACTGTGTCTTCATACAATCATGTGACTGAACAGGCAGTCCCTTCCCTGTGTCTTCATACAATCATGTGACTGAACAGGCAGTCCCTCCACTGTGTCTTCATACAATCATGTGACTGAACAGGCAGTCCCTCCACTGTGTCTTCATACAATCATGTGACTGAACAGGCAGTCCCTCCACTGTGTCTTCATACAATCATGTGACTGAACAGGCAGTCCCTCCACTGTGTCTTCATACAATCATGTGACTGAACAGGCAGTCCCTTCACTGTGTCTTCATACAATCATGTGACTGAACAGGCAGTCCTTCCACTGTGTCTTCATACAATCATGTGACTGAACAGGCAGTCCCTTCACTGTGTCTTCATACAATCATGTGACTGAACAGGCAGTCCCTCCACTGTGTCTTCATACAATCATGTGACTGAACAGGCAGTCCCTTCCACTGTGTCTTCATACAATCATGTGACTGAACAGGCAGTCCCTCCACTGTGTCTTCATACAATCATGTGACTGAACAGGCAGTCCCTCCACTGTGTCTTCATACAATCATGTGACTGAACAGGCAGTCCC
>NW_027002062.1:0-25000 GCF_036934945.1 Oncorhynchus masou masou
CCTCAGTCTAACGTCTCTGGAGTATGGAAGGAAAGGTGGTGGACGCTTGATCCTCAGTCTAACGTCTCTGGAATGGAAGGAAAGGTGGTGGACGCTCGATCCTCAGTCGAACGCCTCTGAAGTATGGAAGGAAAGATGATGGATGATGGATCTCATGGTGGACTCCTCAGTCTAACGTCTCGGGAGTATGGAAGGAAAGGTGGTGGACGCTCGATCCTCAGTCTAACGTCTCTGGAGTATGGAAGGAAAGGTGGTGGACGCTCGATCCTCAGTCTAACGTCTCTGGAGTATGGAAGGAAAGGTGGTGGAGGCTCGATCCTCAGTCTAACGTCTCTGGGAAGGAAAGGTGGTGGAGGCTCGATCCTCAGTCTAACGTCTCTGGAGTATGGAAGGAAAGGTGGTGGAGGCTCGATCCTCAGTCTAACGTCTCTGGAGTATGGAAGGAAAGGTGGTGGACGCTCGATCCTCAGTCCAACGTCTCGGGAGTATGGAAGGAAAGGTGGTGGACGCTCGATCCTCAGTCTAACGTCTCTGGAGAATGGAAGGAAAGGTGGTGGACAATCGATCCTCAGTCTAACGTCTCTGGAGAATGGAAGGAAAGGTGGTGGAGGCTCGATCCTCAGTCTAACGTCTCTGGGAAGGAAAGGTTGTCTGAAATGTTCTTAGTGAAGGCAAAAGTTTTCCACGAAATTCCTTTGTAGAAAAAGAAAATGTACCTGCAAAACTTTTTTATATTTTTTTTAGGTCTGAAAATGTCATGAAATGTCGATGATAAATTAAAAACCGTGACAACTTCTGTGACATTTTGAAAAATACAATTATAGGGACCTGCAAGGTAGTGACATTTGTCTGAAACCCACTGTGGCTCACCTATCATAGGAACCAATACAGCCGGCCAGGAAGGGAGACACAAAACATATCCAAGATGGTGAAACCAATTTACCTGCTTGCCAGCAGTCAGTCAGTCCAAAAATATAATAATAATAATTTGTAATAATTTGGTGGGTGCATATTTTTGTCCTATTTCACACATATAATTAATAAGCATGTATGAATTGGAACGTGAGAGTGGGGTCACGTCCAGGGTCTGCCATTATCAGACCCTGGAACAATTAGGATTAAGTGCTTTCCTCAAGAGCATAACAGATTTTTTCACCTAGTCGACTCAGGGATTCAAACTAGCGACCTTTCGGTTACTGGCCCTAGTGTCTTTGTGAGACTGGTTACATATTAATAGAGTCAACTTCTGAAAGGAAGTGTTTCATCCAGTTTTATCCAGTGATGCACTGTACTGTTGTATTAGCACACTCAAATATAATTTAAAAATGTCTAGCTTTACTCACATATGGAAACATTGTTAGTTAGCATCAGTGTTTCTGTAATCACTGCTCATCATGTCAGTTTTCTCACCTTTTCCTCAGCACTATGTCCCTGGTTTTACCCTCCTTCGCCCCACACGTCCTCTGTAACAGTCTAGAACACCTTTATTACCCATCACTCACCTCTCCCTTCCTGCATCGGAGCTGGAGTGACTGATTGGCTGTATAATGAGACCGCTGTCCCGTGGCCAATGTACTGAGAGGACACACACACATCGTGTGTAATGAGGCTGCTGTACTCTGGCCATTGTGCTGAGTGGACAAGGACAGGTGATGCCAGCCTGACCGGTGCCGGCCTAATCGACACCAAACTCAGGTGTGTGTGTGTGTGTGTGTGTGTGTGTGTGTGTGTGTGTGTATGAGGCTACGAGTCGATCGGAGGGACCCAGCGACCTCTGGTCCGCCAGGTGCCAGGTCTGTGGTAATTATGCATTAGGCAGCCTGGCGTTGAAACTAACCAGCCGTGGTCCGCATGGTGTCTAGACACACAGTGATCCAACATCACTGACTCGGCTAGCACCTTCACTCGGCTGTGTGTGTGTTAACCATGTGGTGTGAGTGTATGTCCATCTGGTCCAGCCCTGTGTGTATCAGTGTGATGATGGGGGAGGTTAAATCTGGTAGTCAGCGTGAGGTTAAATCTCCTTCTCCCTCCTCTAGGATCTTAATTACTCACCTCAGCATCTCTTTCTTTAACTCCTCTTATCCCTCTTTCATATCCTCTCTTCTTCCTATTTTTGTTGCTGATTTTTCTCTCTCTCTCTCTCTCTCACTCTCTCTCGCTCTCTCTCTCTCTCTCTCTCTCTCTCTCTCTCTCTCTCTCTCTCTCTCTCTCTGGGTGGGTGTGTGGTGTACAGGGCTTGGGTTGGTACTGACTTGGGGCCTGTACGTTGGAGGGCCCAGGTTTAGTGTGGCTAACAGGCGAAGGGACTCCCTAGTAAACTACCTGTTGTAGCAGGAAAAAATGACAATGTGGAAAACCAGGAAGCATGAAATGCAGGGGACAGGGTGTAAGGACCCCAGAGCTATGCTGCTGGGGCCAAAGCGAGTTCGGCTGACACTGGAGCATGCTTACTGTGGGCTGGTGAACCGTATTTGGGACTTTGTAGAGGTGTGGGGCGTCAGGGGGATTCTGTGTGCTGTGGATGAGGGGGGATTGGTTTGAACCTTTTAGTACTGTTACAATGAAGTGAAGAGTGTACTAAAGTGGTGTAAAAATACATTATTGGGCCATTAAAGGTATTTTTAACATAAGAAACAGGTCCCTCCTCTCCTCTCCTCTCCTCTCCTCTCCTCTCCTCTCCTCTCCTCTCCTCTCCTCTCTCCTCTCCTCTCCTCTCCTCTCCTCTCCTCCCTCTCCTCTCCTCTCCTCTCCTCTCCCTCTCCTCTCCTCTCTTCTCCTCTCTCCTCTCTAATCAGAAGGCCCTAGAGAGATACAGCCGGGAGCTGAGGTGATGCGTGTTTGTGTGTGTTCAATAGTAATCATGTAGGGGTATTGTCAGAGGTATTAAGCCACAAAGCGTGCTGGCTGTGTGTCAGGTAGACAATATTATTTTTATGCAGGGCCTGAGATACTGTGTATACTGATACTCATCCCTAGGTATTGTGGTGAGATCATTGATATCTGACATGACAGCAGTACATAGCTAGAGTGGCTCACACACACACTAACCTTAACCTTGGTTCTCCTTGAATTAGAGGTGTGTGTGTTCTGTGAGTCCCCAGGCAGGTACCTCAATAATTACTTGGCCACATACGCACACACACACACACGCGTGCACACACACACACACACACACACACACACACACACACACACACACACACACACACACACACACACACACACACACACACACACACAGTGCTAATAGATTCCTAGCTTTGTGCGTGTACATAATGTAAATATTTACTCTCTCCCCTGTCCCTATGCCGACACTCATTAGTTTCAACTCAGCACTACATTTACATGAATTACATTAAATCTATAATCCTCATTTAATGCTGCTGATGTTTAATCTCTACTGGATCACCTGAAGAGAAGGGATAAGTGAATAAATAGATAATGATGATAGGATGACCTTGCAGTCCTACAGGTATTGTTTGACTCATTATATAGCTATTGTCACTGAGAGAGAAACACTCTTCACCCCTGATCCATTTCATATACGAAGACATTACACTGTGGCAGATTATGATTGTGTTTAGGGGGATAGTGACAGTCCATGCATGGTTGATGTTGGTTATCTGGGGGTTTGTTTCTGTTTAGGACTGTGTGTGTGCGTGTTTGCTTTTGTGGGGGTGTGTGTCATTGAGTGACATCTGCCTGTCAGTTTGCCTCCTTGTGTCCCTGCACATCATTGGCAGCATCTCTCTCTAGCTAGCTGCGGGGGACTTTTTATATTATTCTCTGGGGGTTGTGTCCTGTCTGATGGTATTGACTGTGTGTGTGTGTGTGTGTGTGTGTGTGTGTGTGTGTGTGTGTTTTAATTAGTTGAGGAGGGTTAATTGCCTCCTGACTGACTGATCTGCAACAGTTGATAGAATGACTCACCCTAGACTGAATGACTTTGTCTCCCTGTCGTGTGTGTGTGTGTGTGTGTGTGTGTGTGGAATTAGCCGCTATACATTAACTCAGCACCTCGTATTAAAAACTTTAATTTAATACGTACAAAGGGATCTGTTAGCAGAACAAATATTTTATTATCAAAAGGTAAGCAAATGTTTTTACTTTACAGAACTGTTTTTGTTGCAGTTTTACAGCTACTTTCCTGCAATTCTACCTACCCTGAGTGTACAAAACATTAGGAACGCCGTCCTAATATTGAGGTGCACCCCCTTTTACCTCAATTTGTCAAGGCATGGACTACAAGGTGTCGAAAGCGTTCCACAGGGATACTGGCCCATGTTGAGTCCAATGGTCCCCACAGTTGTCTCAAGTTGGCTGGATGTCCTTTGGGTGGTGGACCATTCTTGATACACACAAGAAACTGTTTACCGTGAAAAACCCAGCAGCGTTGCAGTTTTTGACACATTCAAACCAGTGAGCATGGCACTTACTACCATACCCTGTTCAAAGGGACTTAAATATTTTGTCTTGCCCATTAACCCTTTCAGTGGCACACATACACAATCCATTTCTCAATTGTCTCAAGCCTTAAAAATCCTACTTTAACCTGTCTCCTCTCCTTCATCTACACTGATTGAAGTGGTTTTAACAAGTGACATCAATAAGGGATCATAGCTTTCACCTGGATTCACCTGGTCAGTCTATGTCAGGGAAAGAGCAGGTGTTCCTAATGTTCTGTGCACTCAGTGTATTTTGCCATGGGGTGGGGCGAAATGTTTGCAATTTTAAAAGCAAGCATTTTGCTATGACTTATGCCATGTTAATATGATATCTGAGTGAGAGTGACTAACAAAATCAACGGGGCCCCTTGGAGGTCCGGGCCCCTGGACACGTGCTCTGCGTGCCCAGTCGGTAATTCGGCCATGAATGTTTAGATAGCTGGCTACACTAACTAGACTAATTTACCAATATATATATTTTTACTGACATGGATTAATTGAATGACCATCAGTGAGTCACATATAACACATATTGTAGGCTAGCGAGCCTTTTTAGCTTCCCACATATCCATGTAAAATAATCAGATTCATAATTAAAGAAATATGCCCTGGCAAATATCCTTATACTGTCCCAGTTTGATATGCTGTTGTGTATTCATTCCCATATCAGCTAAAATAGAACATCATGTTTTGGTCACAGAGGATAACAAGTCACATGGCTAGCTAGTCGGCTATAGCAGGTTCTACCATTTCACAATAGTACTTTTAAACAAAATACCCTTTTGGGTAGATTCTTGTTGTTTGGCTTACTGTTTGAACAGTTGCTGAGATTATATTTGGTTATCAATGCAAAATAGGCTACTTTGATGAATAGTCTACACAGCTTATACTGTAGATCAGTGAATATACTGTAGATCAGTGATAAATGAAATTGCAACGCCGCACTATGCTCCAAGCTATGCTCCAAGGTCCAATCTTGATTGAAATAATTCACACCACTTTTACTTTACCAAGTAAACTTGTGTCCTCAGTACCAAGGTCCAACTTTACCAAGGTCCAAACCTCTGTGTCCTCAGTACCTTCAGAAAGAATTCCCATCCCTTTTACTTTACCAAGGTCCAAACCTCTGTGTCCTCAGTACCTTCAGAAAGAATTCCCACCCCTTTTACTTTACCAAGGTCCAAACCTCTGTGTCCTCAGTACCTTCAGAAAGAATTCCCATCCTTTACTTTACCAAGGTCCAAACCTTACTTTACCAAGGTCCAAACCTCTGTGTCCTCAGTACCTTCAGAAAGAATTCCCACCCCTTTTGCTTTACCAAGGTCCAAACCTCTGTGTCCTCAGTGCCTTCAGAAAGAATTCACACCCCTTTTACTTTTCCTACATTTTGTTGTGGGGATTAAATAGGATTTTATTGTCATTTTTTGTCAATGATCTACACAAAATACTCTGTGATTTCAAAGTGGAAGAAAACATTCTAAAATATGTAAAACTTTTATGAAATATAAAACAGTAATATATCTTGATTAGATAAGTATTCAACCCCCTGAGTCAATACATATTGCAATCACCTTTGGCATCGATCACAGCTGTGAGTCTTTGAGTAAGTCTCTAAGAGCTTTGCTCACCTGGATTGTACATTATTTGCATATTATTCTTTAAAAAATTATTCAAGCTCTGTCAAGTTGGTTGATGATCATTGCTAGACAACCATTAACAAGTCTTGCCATAGATGTTCAAATAATTTTAAGTCAAAACTTCAACTAGGCTACTCAGGAACATTCAATGTCGTCTTGGTAAGCAACTCTAGTGGATTTTTGGCCTTGTGTTTTAGGTTATTGTCTGAGAGGTGAAAGGTCTTGTCTGAAAGGTGAATTTGTCTGTTGGAAAACAGACTGAACCAGGTTTTCCTCTTGGAGTTTGCCTGTGCTTAGCTCTATTCCATTTATTTTTATCATATAAAACTCCCTAGTCCTTGCCGATGACAAGCATACCCATAACATGATGCAGCCACCACCATGCTTGACAATATGAAGAGTGGTACTCAGTGATGTGTTGTGTTGGATTTGCCCCAAACGTGACACTTTGTATTCTGTAACGTTTGTCGTTGGTGGAAGAAGGAGAGGACCAAGGTGCAGCGTGGTACGTGTTCATAATCTTTTAATTATACTGAACACTAGAACAAAACGGAACAAACTAAACAGTCCTGTCTGGTACAGAGACAGAGACAGAAAACAACTAACCACAACTCAAGGGCAAAACAGGCTGCCTAAGTATGGTGCTCAATCAGTAACAACGATTGACAGCTGCCTCTGATTGGGAACCATACCAGGCCAAACACCTAGAAATGCAAACATAGAACAAAACATAGAATGCCCACTCCAACTCACGCCCTGACCAACCTAAAATAGAGACATAAAAAAAGGAACTAAGGTCAGGACGTGACATATTCAAAAGATAAAGTTCATTTCTTTGCCAATTTTTCTGCAGTTTTACTTTTTTTGTAAACAGGATGCATGTTTTGGAATATGTTTTATTCTGTACAGGCTTCCTTCTTTTAATCCTGTCAATAAGGTTAGTATTGTGGAGTAACTACAATGTTGTTGATCCATCCTCAATTTTGTCCTATCACAGCATTTAAACTCTGTAACTGTTTTAATGTCACAATTGGCCTCATGGTGAAATCCCTGAGCAGTTACTTTTCTTTCTGGCAACTGGGTTAGGAAGGACACCTGTATCTTTGTAGTGACTGGGTGTATTCATACATCATCCACAGTGTAATTAATAACTTCACCATGCTCAAAGGGATATTCAATGCCAGCTTTAAAAAAAAATCTACCAATAGGAGCCCTTCTTTGCGAAGCATTGGAAAACCTACTTGGACTTTGTGGTTGAATCTGTGTTTGAAATTAATTGCGCGACTGAGGGACTTTACAGATGTGTATGTGTGGGGTACAGAGATGAGGCACTCAATCAGAAATGATGTTAAACACTAATATTGTGCACAGAGTGAGTCCATGGAACATATTATGTGACTTGCCGTAACAAAGGGGTTGAATACTTATTGACTGAAGACATTTCAGCTTGACATTTTTTATTCATTTGTAAAAATGTCTAAAAACATAATTCCACTTTGTCATTATGGGGTGTCATGTGTAGGCCAATGATAACAAAATCTATATTTATTCCATTTTAAATTCAAGCTGGAACGATTAGGCCTGGCATGCAGTTGGCTTTACAGTTCATCTGAAATGTGTTCGATGGGTTTGAGGTGAGGGCTCTGTGCAGGCCAGTCTTCCACACCAATCTTGACAAACCATTTATGTATGGACCTTGCTTTGTGCATGGGGGCATTGTCATGCTGAAACAAAATGTTGTCACAAAGTTGGAAGCACAGAATCGTCGAGAGTGTCATTGCATTCTGTAGCGTTAAGATTTCCCTTCACTGAAAGGGTCCTAGCCCGAACCATGAAAAACAGCCCCAGACCATTATTCCTCCTCCACCAAACTGTACAGTTGACACTATGCATTGGGGCAGGTAGCGTTCTCCTGGCATCCGCCAAGCCCAGATTTGTTTGTTGGACTGCCAGATGGTGAAGCGTGATTCATCACTTCAGAGAACACGTTTCCACTGCTCCAGTCCAATGGCGGAGACCTTTAGACCCCTCCAGCAGACGCTTGGCATTGAGCAAGGTGATCACGCTTCACCATCTGGCAGTCCAACAAACAAATCTGGGTTTGGCTGCTTGGCCATGGAAACCCATTTTACGAAGCTCCCGACGAACAGTTCCTGTGCGGAAATGGATTCCAGAGGCCGTTTGGAACTCGGTAGTGAGTGTTGCAACCGACGGCAGACGATTTTTACATTCTACGTGCCTCAGCACTCGGCAGTCCTGTTCTGTGAGCTTGTCTGAACTACCACTTTGCGGCTGAGCCGTTGTTGCGCCGAGATGTTTCCACTTCACAATAACAGCACTTACAGTTGACCGGGGCAGCTCTAGCAAGGAAGAAATTTGACTAATTGACTTTGTGGAATGGTGGTATCGTATGACAGTGCCATGTTGAAAGTCACTGAACTCTTCAGTAAGGTGATTCTACTGCCGATGTTTGTCTATGGAGATTGCATGGCTACGTGCTCGATTTTATACATCTGTCAGCAATGGGTGTGGCTGAAATAGCCAAATCCCCTAATTTGAAGGGGTGTCCACATACTTTTGTATATATGTAGTGTATATGGGCTAGAAAGGGTCACTTTGGAATGAATAGCCCTTACAGTAAACGTCAGATCAATCAATGTTAGATTGCTTCTTCCAATCATGGTCTCTTAGCTTAGATAGAGCATTAAAGCTTTTACCAACATGGTGTCACAAGCAGCATCTTTTGTTATTCCACTTCTTCATTAAACCTCCTCCAGAGCAGCCCACCAACCCAAACACTGTCACAACAACACCATGACACAACTAGTGAAACACACACAGTCAGATCCTCAAAAACTACATAACTATACTGAAACAGAGACAGTTATATCCTCCAGAGCTACACGACTATATTGAAACTGAGACAGTCATATCCTCCAGAGCTACACGACTATATTGAAACAGAGGCAGTCATATCCTGCAGAGCTACATCACTATTGAAACTGAGACAGTCATATCCTCCAAAACTACATCACTACTGAAACAGAGACAGTCATATCCTCCATAGCTACATCACTACTGAAACAGAGACAGTCATATACTCCATAGCTACATCACTACTGAAACAGAGACAATCATATCCTGAAGAGCTACATCACTACTGAAACAGAGGCAGTCATATCCTCCATAGCTACATCACTACTGAAACAGAGACAATCATATCCTGAAGAGCTACATCACTACTGAAACAGAGACAGTCATATCCTCCAACTACATCACTATACTGAAACAGAGACAGTCATATCCTCCAGAGCTACATCACTACTGAAACAGAGGCAGTCATATCCTCCATAGCTACATCACTACTGAAACAGAGATAGTCATATCCTCCATAGCTACATCACTACTGAAACAGAGGCAGTCATATCCTCCAGAGCTACATCACTACTGAAACAGAGGCAGTCATATCACTACTGAAACAGAGGCAGTCACCTCCATAGCTACACTACTGAAACAGAGACAATCATATCCTGAAGAGCTACATCACTATTGAAACAGAGACAGTCATATCCTCCATAGCTACATCACTACTGAAACAGAGGCAGTCATATCCTCCAGAGCTACATCACTACTGAAACAGAGACAGTCATATCCTCCAGAGCTACATCACTACTGAA
This sequence comes from Oncorhynchus masou masou, assembly GCF_036934945.1. NCBI lineage: Eukaryota > Metazoa > Chordata > Actinopteri > Salmoniformes > Salmonidae > Oncorhynchus > Oncorhynchus masou. Next base: position 9,763 of record NW_027002062.1, read on the forward strand.
ACAGAGACAGTCATATCCTCCAGAGCTACATCACTACTGAAACAGAGGCAGTCATATCCTCCATAGCTACATCACTACTGAAACAGAGACAGTCATATCCTCCAAAGCTACATCACTACTGAAACAGAGACAGTCATATCCTCCATAGCTACATCACTACTGAAACAGAGACAGTCATATCCTCCAGAGCTACATCACTACTGAAACAGAGACAGTCATATCCTCCATAGCTACATCACTACTGAAACAGAGACAGTCATATCCTCCAGAGCTACATCACTACTGAAACAGAGACAGTCATATCCTCCAGAGCTACATCACTACTGAAACAGAGACAGTCATATCCTCCATAGCTGATCACTATATTGAAACAGAGACAGTCATATCCTCCAGAGCTACATCACTACTGAAACAGAGACAGTCATATCCTCCAGAGCTACATCACTACTGAAACAGAGGCAGTCATATCCTCCAGAGCCTACATCACTACTGAAACAGAGGCAGTCATATCCTCAACATCACTATTGAAACTGAGACAGTCATATCCTCCAAAACTCATCACTACTGAAACAGAGACAGTCATATCCTCCATAGCTACATCACTACTGAAACAGAGACAGTCATATCCTCCAGAGCTACATCACTACTGAAAAAGAGACAGTCATATCCTCCAGAGCCACATCACTACTGAAACAGAGGCAGTCATATCCTCCATAGCGACATCACTACTGAAACAGACAGTCATATCCTCCATAGCTACATCACTACTGAAACAGAGGCAGTCATATCCTCCATAGCTACATCACTACTGAAACAGAGACAGTCATATCCTCCAGAGCTACATCACTATACTGCAACAGAGACAGTCATATCCTCCAGAGCTACATCACTACTGAAACAGAGACAGTCATATCCTCCATAGCTACATCACTACTGAAACAGAGGCAGTCATATCCTCCAGAGCTACATCATCATATCCTCCAGAGCTACATCACTACTGAAACAGAGTCATATCAGTCATATACTGCAACAGAGGCAGTCATATCCTCCAGAGCTACATCACTACTGAAACAGAGGCAGTCATATCCTCCATAGCTACATCACTACTGAAACAGAGGCAGTCATATCCTCCATAGCTACATCACTACTGAAACAGAGACAGTCATATCCTCCAGAGCTACATCACCACTGAAACAGAGGCAGTCATATCCTGAAGACCTACATCACTACTGAAACAGAGACAATCATATCCTCCAGAGCTACATCACTACAAACAGAGACAGTCATATCCTCCAGAGCTGATCACTATACTGCAACAGAGACAGTCATATCCTCCAGAGCTACATCACTACTGAAACAGAGACAGTCATATCCTCCAGAGCTACATCACTACTGAAACAGAGACAGTCATATCCTCCATAGCTACATCACTACTGAAACAGAGACAGTCATATCCTCCATAGCTACATCACTACTGAAACAGAGACAGTCATATCCTCCAGAGCTACATCACTACTGAAACAGAGGCAGTCATATCCTCCAGAGCTACATCACTATACTGAAACAGAGACAGTCATATCCTCCAGAGCTACATCACTACTGAAACAGAGACAGTCATATCCTCCAGAGCTACATCACTATTGAAACAGAGACAGTCATATCCTCCAGAGCCACATCACTACTGAAACAGAGGCAGTCATATCCTGCAGAGCTACATCACTATACTGAAAGAGAGACAGTCATATCCTGCAGAGCTACATCACTATTGAAACAGAGACAGTCATATCCTCCAGAGCTACATCACTACTGAAACAGAGACAGTCATATCCTCCAGAGCCACATCACTACTGAAACAGAGGCAGTCATATCCTCCATAGCGACATCACTACTGAAACAGAGACAGTCATATCCTCCATAGCTACATCACTACTGAAACAGAGGCAGTCATATCCTCCATAGCTACATCACTACTGAAACAGAGACAGTCATATCCTCCAGAGCTACATCACCACTGAAACAGAGGCAGTCATATCCTCCAGAGCTACATCACTACTGAAACAGAGGCAGTCATATCCTCCATAGCTACATCACTACTGAAACAGAGACAATCATATCCTGAAGAGCTACATCACTATTGAAACTGAGACAGTCATATCCTCCAGAGCTACATCACTATACTGCAACAGAGACAGTCATATCCTCCAGAGCTACATCACTACTGAAACAGAGACAGTCATATCCTCCAGAGCTACATCACTACTGAAACAGAGACAGTCATATCCTCCATAGCTACATCACTACTGAAACAGAGACAGTCATATCCTCCAGAGCTACATCACTACTGAAACAGAGGCAGTCATATCCTCCATAGCTACATCACTACTGAAACAGAGACAGTCATATCCTCCAGAGCTACATCACCACTGAAACAGAGGCAGTCATATCCTGGAAACAGAGGCAGTCATATCCTGCAGAGCAACATCACTATTGAAACTGAGACAGTCATATCCTCCAAAACTACATCACTACTGAAACAGAGACAGTCATATCCTCCAGAGCTACATCACTACTGAAACAGAGACAGTCATATCCTCCAGAGCTACATCACTACTGAAACAGAGACAGTCATATCCTGCATAGCTACATCACTATTGAAACAGAGACAGTCATATCCTCCAGAGCTACATCACTACTGAAACAGAGGCAGTCATATCCTCCAGAGCTACATCACTACTGAAACAGAAACAGTCATATCCTCCAGAACTACATCACTACTGAAACAGAGACAGTCATATCCTCCATAGCTACATCACTACTGAAACAGAGACAGTCATATCCTCCAGAGCTACATCACTATACTGAAACAGAGGCAGTCATATCCTCCAGAGCTACATCACTATTGAAACAGAGGCAGTCATATCCTGAAGACCTACATCACTACTGAAACAGAGGCAGTCATATCCTCCATAGCTACATCACTACTGAAACAGAGACAGTCATATCCTCCAGAGCTACATCACCACTGAAACAGAGGCAGTCATATCCTCCAGAGCTACATCACTACTGAAACAGAGGCAGTCATATCCTGCATAGCTACATCACTATTGAAACAGAGACAGTCATATCCTCCAGAGCTACATCACTATACTGCAACAGAGGCAGTCATATCCTCCAGAGCTACATCACTACTGAAACAGAGGCAGTCATATCCTCCATAGCTACATCACTACTGAAACAGAGACAGTCATATCCTCCATAGCTACATCACTACTGAAACAGAGGCAGTCATATCCTCCATAGCTACATCACTACTGAAACAGAGACAGTCATATCCTCCATAGCTACATCACTACTGAAACAGAGGCAGTCATATCCTCCATAGCTACATCACTACTGAAACAGAGACAGTCATATCCTCCAAAACTACATCACTACTGAAACAGAGACAGTCATATCCTGAGCTAATCACTACTGAAACAGAGACAGTCATATCCTCCATAGCTACATCACTACTGAAACAGAGACAGTCATATCCTCCAAAACTACATCACTACTGAAACAAGAGACAGTCATATCCTCCAGAGCTACATCACTACTGACTGAGCCAATCACTACTGAGAGGCAGTCATATCCTCCAGAGCTACATCACTACTGAAACAGAGACAGTCATATCCTCCATAGCTACATCACTACTGAAACAGAGGTAGTCATATCCTCCAGGCTAGAAACAGAGGCTACATCACTACTGAAACAGAGACAGTCATATCCTGCAGAGCTACATCACTACTGAAACAGAGACAGTCATATCCTCCATAGCTACATCACTATTGAAACAGAGACAGTCATATCCTCCATAGCTACATCACTACTGAAACAGAGACAGTCATATCCTCCATAGCTACATCACTACTGAAACAGAGACAATCATATCCTGAAGAGCTACATCACTACTGAAACAGAGGCAGTCATATCCTGCAGAGCAACATCACTATTGAAACTGAGACAGTCATATCCTCCAAAACTACATCACTACTGAAACAGAGACAGTCATATCCTCCATAGCTACATCACTACTGAAACAGAGACAGTCATATCCTCCATAGCTACATCACTACTGAAACAGAGACAGTCATATCCTCCATAGCTACATCACTACTGAAACAGAGACAGTCACATCCTCCAGAGCCACATCACTATTGAAACAGAGGCAGTCATATCCTCCAGAGCCACATCACTACTGAAACAGAGACAGTCATATCCTCCATAGCTACATCACTACTGAAACAGAGGCAGTCATATCCTGCAGAGCTACATCACTACTGAAACAGAGGCAGTCATATCCTCCATAGCGACATCACTACTGAAACAGAGACAGTCATATCCTCCATAGCTACATCACTACTGAAACAGAGGCAGTCATATCCTCCATAGCTACATCACTACTGAAACAGAGACAGTCATATCCTCCAGAGCTACATCACCACTGAAACAGAGACAGTCATATCCTCCATAGCTACATCACTACTGAAACAGAGACAGTCATATCCTCCATAGCTACATCACTACTGAAACAGAGGCAGTCATATCATCCATAGCTACATCACTACTGAAACAGAGACAATCATATCCTGAAGACCTACATCACTACTGAAACAGAGGCAGTCATATCCTGCAGAGCAACATCACTATTGAAACTGAGACAGTCATATCCTCCATAGCTACATCACTACTGAAACAGAGGCAGTCATATCCTCCATAGCTACATCACTACTGAAACAGAGACAGTCATATCCTCCAGAGCTACATCACCACTGAAACAGAGACAGTCATATCCTCCATAGCTACATCACTACTGAAACAGAGACAGTCATATCCTCCATAGCTACATCACTACTGAAACAGAGGCAGTCATATCATCCATAGCTACATCACTCCTGAAACAGAGACAATCATATCCTGAAGACCTACATCACTACTGAAACAGAGGCAGTCATATCCTGCAGAGCAACATCACTACTGAAACAGAGACAGTCATATCCTCCAAAACTACATCACTACTGAAACAGAGACAGTCATATCCTCCATAGCTACATCACTACTGAAACAGAGACAGTCATATCCTCCAGAGCTACATCACTACTGAAACAGAGACAGTCATATCCTCCAGAGCTACATCACTACTGAAACAGAGACAGTCATAACCTCCATAGCTACATCACTACTGAAACAGAGACAGTCATATCCTCCAGAGCTACATCACTACTGAAACAGAGCTACATCACTACTGAAACAGAGACAGTCACATCCTCCAGAGCCACATCACTACTGAAACAGAGGCAGTCATATCCTCCAGAGCCACATCACTACTGAAACAGAGACAGTCATATCCTCCATAGCTACATCACTACTGAAACAGAGGCAGTCATATCCTCCAGAGCTACATCACTACTGAAACAGAGACAGTCATATCCTCCATAGCTACATCACTACTGAAACAGAGGCAGTCATATCCTCCAGAGCTACATCACTATACTGAAACAGAGACAGTCATATCCTCCATAGCTACATCACTACTGAAACAGAGACAGTCATATCCTCCAGAGCTACATCACTATACTGAAACAGAGACAGTCATATCCTCCAGAGCTACATCACTCCTGAAACAGAGACAGTCATATCCTCCAGAGCTACATCACTACTGAAACAGAGACAGTCAAATTCTCCATAGCTACATCACTATACTGAAACAGAGGCAGTCATATCCTCCATAGCTATATCACTATTGAAACAGAGACAGTCATATCCTCCAGAGCTACATCACTATACTGAAACAGAGACAGTCATATCCTCCAGAGCCACATCACTACTGAAACAGAGACAGTCATATCCTGCAGAGCTACATCACTACTGAAACAGAGGCAGTCATATCCTGCAGAGCTACATCACTACTGAAACAGAGACAGTCATATCATGCAGAGCTACATCACTATTGAAACAGAGACAGTCATATCCTGCAGAGCTACATCACTATACTGAAACAGATACAGTCATATCCTCCATAGCTGCATCACTATACTGAAACAGAGACAGTCATATCCTCCAGAGCTACATCACTATACTGAAACAGAGACAGTCATATCCTCCATAGCTTCATCACTATACTGAAACAGAGGCAGTCATATCCTGCAGAGCTACATCACTACTGAAACAGAGACAGTCATATCCTGCAGAGCTACATCACTACTGAAACAGAGACAGTCACATCCTCCAGAGCTACATCACTATACTGAAACAGAGGCAGTCATATCCTCCATAGCTTCATCACTATACTGAAACAGAGACAGTCATATCCTGCAGAGCTACATCACTACTGAAACAGAGACAGTCATATCCTCCATAGCTACATCACTACTGAAAGAGAGACAGTCATAACCACCATAGCTACATCACTACTGAAACAGAGACAGTCATATCCTCCATAGCTACATCACTACTGAAACAGAGACAGTCATATCCACCATAGCTACATCACTACTGAAACAGAGACAGTCATATCCTCCAGAGCTACATCACTACTGAAACAGAGACAGTCATATCCTCCATAGCTTCATCACTACTGAACAGAGACAGTCATAACCTCCATAGCTACATCACTACTGAAACAGAGGCAGTCATATCCTCCAGAGGCAGTCATTTCCTGTTTCCTACTCCTCCCCGGGGTGTCTGATGGAGGAGGTTGCATACGGTTGCAAATTCAGTTAACAGGTTTGAAATCAGGTTGGAGATTCCTGCTTATTCCTGTCATTATTTCAGGAATATTCCAACCGAAATTTCGGGAAATTTCGAGGTATGGTCATCTGACTGAATGGAGGGAGGTATGGTCGTCTGTTAATGGAGGGAGATATCATTGTCTGACTGAATGGAGCGAGGGAGGTATGGTTGTCTGACTGAATGGAGGGAGGTAGGGTTATCTGACTGAATGGAGGGAGGTATGGTTATCTGACTGAATGGAGGGAGGTATGGTTGTCTGACTGAATGGAGGGAGGTATGAGGTTGAATGGAGGGAGGTTATCTGACTGAATGGAGGGAGGTATGGTTATCTGACTGAATGGAGGGAGGTATGGTTATCTGACTGAATGGAGGGAGGTATGGTTGTCTGACTGAATGGAGGGAGGTATGGTTATCTGACTGAATGGAGGGAGGTATGGTTATCTGACTGAATGGAGGGAGGTATGGTTGAATGGAGGGAGGTATGACTGAATGGAGGGAGGTATGGTTATCTGACTGAATGGAGGGAGGTAGGGTTATCTGACTGAATGGAGGGAGGGAGGTAGGGTTATCTGACTGAATGGCAGGAGGTAGGGTTATCTGACTGAATGGAGGGATCTGACTGAATGGAGGAGGTAGGGTTATCTGACTGAATGGAGGGAGGTATGGTTATCTGACTGAATGGAGGGAGGTATGGGTTGACTCTGACTGAATGGAGGGAGGTATGGTTATCTGAATGAATGGAGGGAGGTATGGTTATCTGACTGAATGGAGGGAGGTAGGTTATCTGGAATGGAGTGGTTATCTGACTGAATGGAGGGAGGTAGGGTTGTCTGACTGAATGGAGGGAGGTATGGTTATCTGACTGAATGGAGGGAGGTATGGTTGTCTGACTGAATGGAGGGAGGTAGGGTTGTCTGACTGAATGGAGGGAGGTATGGTTATCTGACTGAATGGAGGGAGGTAGGGTTATCTGACTGAATGGAGGGAGGTAGGGTTATCTGACTGAATGGAGGGAGGTATGGTTGTCTGACTAATTTTGTAATGGACCTGACTAAGACTAACACATTGCAATGCTTTGTTCTTCTCCTCCTTTCTCTCTTTCTTTCTTTCGCTCTGGGGGAGAGAGACAAACGCACGCAGCCCTCGCCCCAAGCAAACGCGGCCCCGCCTTCCCTCCTCTTCCCCACCACCCTTCATCTGTCTTTCCGGCGAGTTCCGACAGCTCTGAGAGACAATGGCGTAAATACGTAGGATTATAAATATAGGCTAACACCAGGGGAAGCATAGGGGAATCAGATGGGAAGAGCAGTACAGTGGAGCTGATCAATGTGGCAGACTGAGCTGTGTGGTTTCTTTATATGTTCGTTATATAAGATATGTGTTTGAGAAGAGAGAGAGACAGAGAGAAAGATAAAGAGAGAGAGAGAGAGGCAGAGAGAGAGAGAGAGGGGGAGAGAGAGAGAGAGAGAGAGAGAGAGAGAGAGAGAGAGAGAGAGAGAGAGAGAGAGAGAGAGAGAGAGAGAGAGAGAGAGAGAGAGAGAGAGAGAGAGAGAGAGAGAGAGAGAGAGAGAGAGAGAGAGGGGTATGGAGTGTTTCTCTGAAGGAATGGACTGTCGAGGGAAAGCTGAATGAGCTCTGGAAAGTTATGAAAAAGTAAAGTAAAGCAGAATTTAAGGGATGTCGTTCATGAGAATAGTACAATGTTTTACAGTGAATGTCCGGGCTCCACAAAGAGATAACTAGGAAACCACAGCTGGTCTAACAGAACGACTTTCAAACCATGGTTGTCCTGTAGCTTGAGAAAACAATAACCCACTCAGCTAAAGGTATTAGCTGTGGGAGCTAACATGAGTCTTCAGGTTTCAGACAAGGTTACTCATGTGTACAGTGAATAGAGCCACATCTTACTCAGCTACTGTAGGCATCTCTACATCACTGATCACACAAGCATGTCCTGCCATATACCACACATGTATTGCATGCATCAGCCATGTTGCTTCTCATGTGTCTGTTATGTTGACTTCGTGTGCCTGCTGTTCTCAACATGTCTGTGTTCACACACACACACACACACACACACACACACACACACACACACACACACACACACACACACACACACACACACACACACACACACACACACACACACACACACACACACACACACACACACACACACACACACACACAGATATTGTGTCCTGAGGGAAAACACAGCAGATCTCTTCTATCTTCACTGGAGGGCTTATGATGTGAGCTGACAGTTAAACATACACGCCTCTCTCACTCCCCTGTCTCCCTCTCCCTCTCCCTCTCCTCTGTCTCCCTCTCTCTCACTCCCCTGTCTCCCTCTCCCTCTCCCTCTCCCTCTCTCTCCTCTGTCTCTCTCTCTCTCACTCCCCTGTCTCCCTCTCCCTCTCCTCTGTCTCCCTCTCTCTCACTCCCCTGTCTCCCTCTCTCTCTCTCCCTCTCTCTCTCCCTCTCTCTCTCTCTCCCCCCCTCTCTCTCTCTCTCTCTATCCCCTCCCTCTTTCTTCTCTCCCCACTCTCTTTCTACAACCCCCTCTCTCTATCTCTCTGTGTATCTCTACATCTCTCTCATGCTATGTTTGGACAGATTAAGTGATGTAATTGCCTACAGTAGGTTGTTCTGTTGCATCACAGTCATGTTTGGCCATCTTTAATTCACTCAGATGATCTACCATTGAGAACTGTTACAGTTGCTGGAGTCTTTATAAGGTGTGTGAATGGTTAGATATTGTTATCTTTGAGGAGGGAAGAGGAACAACAGTCCTGAAGGTGATCTTCAAGGACATACTAGCTCGTTCACATCAAAGACATCACAGATATTTACCATGTTAGGATATCCCGCTCTCTCAATTTCAATTCAATTAAAAGGACTTTATTGGCATGGGAAACATGTTTACATTGTCAATGCAAGTGAAATAGACAATAAACAAAAGTGAAATAAACAACAAAAAATTAACAGTAAATTTTACACTCACAAAAGTTCCAGGAACTTTCAATGCCTCTTCCTCTCTATATCTCTCTCCCTCCCTCTCTTTATCTCTCTCCCTCCCTCTCTCATCACCTCTGTCTCTTCCTCTCATCACCTGTTTCTTCCTCTCTTTATCTCTCTCCCTCTCTTTATCTCTCTCTCCCCCTCTCTCATCACCTCTCTCTTCCTCTCTTTATCTCTCTCCCTCCCTCTCTTTATCTCTCTCCCTCCCTCTATCATCACCTCTGTCTCTTCCTCTCTTGATCTCTCTCCCTCCCTCTCTCATCACCTCTTGTCTCTTCCTCTCTTTATCTCTCTCCCTCCCTCTCTTTATCTCTCTCCCTCCCTCTCTCATCACCTCTATCTCTTCCTCTCTTTATCTCTCTCCCTCCCTCTCTCATCACCTCTCTCTTCCTCTCTTTATCTCTCTCCCTCCCTCTCTCATCACCTCTGTCTCTTCCTCTCTTTATCTCTCTCCCTCCCTCTCTTTATCTCTCTCCCTCCCTCTCTCATCACCTCTGTCTCTTCCTCTCTTTATCTCTCTCCCTCCCTCTATCATCACCTCTCTCTTCCTCTCTTGATCTCTCTCCCTCCCTCTCTCATCATCTCTTATCTCTTCCTCTCTTTATCTCTCTCCCTCCCTCTCTCATCACCTCTCTCTTCCTCTCTTTATCTCTCTCCCTCCCTCTCTCATCACCTCTGTCTCTTCCTCTCTTTATCTCTCTCCCTCCCTCTCTTTATCTCTCTCCCTCCCTCTCTCATCACCTCTCTCTTCCTCTCTTTATCTCTCTCCCTCCCTCTCTCATCACCTCTCTCTTCCTCTATCTCTCTCCCTCCCTCTCTCATCACCTCTGTCTCTTCCTCTCTTTATCTCTCTCCCTCCCTCTCTTTATCTCTCTCCCTCCCTCTCTCATCACCTCTCTCTTCCTCTCTTTATCTCTCTCCCTCCCTCTCTTTATCTCTCTCCCTCCCTCTCTCATCACCTCTTGTCTCTTCCTCTCTTTATCTCTCTCCCTCCCTCTCTCATCACCTCTCTCTTCCTCTCTTTATCTCTCTCCCTCCCTCTCTCATCACCTCTGTCTCTTCCTCTCTTTATCTCTCTCCCTCCCTCTCTTTATCTCTCTTCCTCCCTCCCTCCCTTTATCTCTCTCCCTCCCTCTCTCATCACCTCTATCTCTTCATCTCTTTATCTCACTCCCTCCCGCTCTCATCACCTCTCTCTTACTCTCTTTATCTCCCTCCCTCCCTCTCTCATCACCTCTGTCTCTTCCTCTCTTTATCTCTCTCCCTCCCTCTCTTTATCTCTCTCCCTCCCTCTCTCATCACCTCTGTCTCTTCCTCTCTTTATCTCTCTCCCTCCCTCTCTCATCACCTCTGTTTCTTCCTCTCTTTATCTCTCTCCCTCCTTCTCTTTATCTCTCGCCCTCCCTCTCTCATCACCTCTGTCTCTTCCTCTCTTTATCTCTCTCCCTCCCTCTCTCATCACCTCTGTCTCTTCCTCTCTTTATCTCCCTCCCTCCCTCTCATCACCTATGTCTCTTCCTCTCTTTATCTCCCTCCCTCTCTTTATATCTCTTTCTCCCTCTCTCATCACTTCTGTCTCTTCCTCTCTTTATCTCTCTCCCTCCCTCTCTCATCACCTATGTCTCTACCTCTCATCATCCCCCTCTCAGAAAGAGGGCGTCTCTTCTCCACCTCTGTAACGACTGTGATGAGCTGATTCATTCCAGTGTTCTCCGTAGGGATGGGATGTAAAGACAGCCGCTGCTCCTGTCTGGGTGGAGAGATGGAGGAGGGCTTTCTGCTAATCTCAGTAATCCATAGGCTGTAGTCACACGTTGTCACGCTCTGACCTTAGAAACCCTTATTATTTTCTATGTTTGGTTAGGTCAGGGTGTGACTCGGGTGGGAAAGTCTATGTTTCCTATTTCTTTGTTTTTTGCAGAGTGTGGTTCCCAATCAGAGGCAGCTGTTTATTATTGTCTCTGATTGGGGATCATATATAAGTTGTCATTTTCCTTTTGGGTTTTGTGGGGTCTTGTTTTCTGTTTAGTGTCTGTTATCTGACAGAACTGTTCACTTTCGTTTTCGCTTTGTTATTTTATTTTGAGTGTTTTCTGACAATAAAATCATGAACACTTTCCATGCTGCTCATTGGTCCACTCTTCCTACCAACAACGAGAGCCGTTACACACATCCCCTTTCTCATTAGTGAACACTGATTCATGCTGCAGATTGGAGAATACATCCCACCTCTCTCCTCCTCTTGTCTTCCCCTCTCTCCTCCCTCCTCCCCAGTGTCCTGCTTCTGTTACAGCATGTACACCAGTAGTCACCAACCTTCACTTAGTTCAAGATCATTTTCTCAGTCAAAATGCAAGCCGAGATCTACAGCTCAGATTCTTTTTGACATGTTTTAAAAAACGTAAACCTATACAATATTAACCAATTAAAACAGTTCTGTAGCAATGTGGTTTGTGCAGCAGGCTACAGGCCCAATACCTTATCACTGCATGTTGGCGACGCTTGAATTGCCCTGCCAATGTTCTTCTTCTCAGATCATTTAGAAATGATCTACATTTTTAAATGGAATATGAGCACACTTGTAATAGATCATTTGTTGTATTACTTGTGAGGCACAGCTGAGTGGGCATAATAATGAGCTTCTTTTTACTAAACTGACGGTCTGCATCCGCTGAGGAAAGGGGACACAATCTTCCAGCTGATGGCGAAACTTAAGTCGCCCTGCATTATGTCTGCCTCATGCACCAATCACAATCGACCGGTTGGTGACCACTGATGTACAGAAACATAATTGTAATTTAACCTTTTACTGCAAATAAGGGTCACACAGAGTGTTTCTTGGTAGTCTTCAACAAATCTACTTTGAAACAAAAGTATACACCTGGTTATGGGCTTATGGTAGTCTAACAATGGAGGGAGGTATGGTTGTCTGTCTGATTGGAGGGAGGTATGGTTGTCTGTCTGATTGGAGGGAGGTATGGTTGTCTGACTGAATGGAGGGAGGTATGGTTGTCTGACTGAATGGAGGGAGGTAAGGTTGTCTGACTGAATGGAGGGAGGTATGGTTGTCTGACTGAATGGAGGGAGGTATGGTTATCTGACTGAATGGAGGGAGGTATGGTTGTCTGTCTGAATGGAGGGAGGTATGGTTGTCTGACTGAATGGAGGGAGGTATGGTTGTCTGACTGAATGGAGGGAGGTATGGTTGTCTGACTGAATGGAGGGAGGTATGGTTGTCTGACTGAATGGAGGGAGGTATGGTTGTCTGACTGAATGGAGGGAGGTATGGTTGTCTGACTGAATGGAGGGAGGTATGGTTGTCTGACTGAATGGAGGGAGGTATGGTTGTCTGTCTGAATGGAGGGAGGTATGGTGTCTGACTGTGGAGGGAGGTGTCTGACTGAATGGAGGGAGGTATGGTTGTCTGACTGAATGGAGGGATGGTTGTCTGGAATGGAGGGAGGTATGGTTGTCTGACTGAATGGAGGGAGGTATGGTTGTCTGACTGAATGGAGGGAGGTATGGTTGTCTGACTGAATGGAGGGAGGTATGGTTGTCTGACTGAATGGAGGGAGGTATGGTTGTCTGTCTGAATGGAGGGAGGTAGGTTATCTGACTGAATGGAGGGAGGTATGGTTGTCTGACTGAATGGAGGGAGGTATGGTTGTCTGACTGAATGGAGGGAGGTATGGTTGTCTGACTGAATGGAGGGAGGTATGGTTATCTGGAATGGAGGGAGGTATGGTTATCTGTCTGAATGGAGGGAGGTAGGTTGTCTGACTGAATGGATGGAGGTATGGTTGTCTGAAATGGAGGGAGGTATGGTTATCTGACTGAATGGAGGGAGGTATGGTTGTCTGAATGGAGGGAGGTAGGGTTGTCTGAATGGAGGGAGGTATGGTTGTGGAGGGAGGTATGGTTGTCTGACTGAATGGAGGGAGGTATGGTTGTCTGACTGAATGGAGGGAGGTATGGTTGTCTGACTGAATGGAGGGAGGTATGGTTGTCTGACTGAATGGAGGGAGGGATGGTTATCTGTGGAGGGAGGTATCTGACTGAATGGAGGGAGGTATGGTTGTCTGTCTGAATGGAGGGAGGTATGGTTGTCTGTCTGAATGGAGGGAGGTATGGTTGTCTGACTGAATGGAGGGAGGTGGTTGTCTGTCTGAATGGAGGGAGGTATGGTTGTCTGACTGAATGGAGGGAGGTATGGTTGTCTGACTGAATGGAGGGAGGTATGGTTGTCTGTCTCTGGACTGAAATGGAGGGAGGTATGGTTGTCTGGACTGAATGGAGGGAGGTATGGTTGTCTGACTGAATGGAGGGAGGTATGGTTGTCTGACTGAATGGAGGGAGGTATGGTTGTCTGACTGAATGGAGGGAGGGAGGTATGGTTGTCTTGACTGAATGGAGGGAGGTATGGTTGTCTGACTGAATGGAGGGAGGTATGGTTGTCTGACTGAATGGAGGGAGGTATGGTTGTCTGACTGAATGGAGGAAGGTATGGTTGTCTGACTGAATGGAGGGAGGTATGGTTGTCTGACTGAATGGAGGGAGGTATGGTTGTCTGACTGAATGGAGGGAGGTATGGTTGTCTGACTGAATGGAGGGAGGTATGGTTGTCTGTCTGAATGGAGGGAGGTATGGTTGTCTGACTGAATGGAGGGAGTTATGCGACATACGCCTAGCTTCCTAAAATGGGTCACATGTAACAAAACTGTTTGACACAAGAAACATTATGAAACTATGAAAAATATTTATAGCATTCCACCCATGAGGCCACTAGAGGGCGATTTTGTAATTTGGCTGCAGGAAAGGGCCATGTTTGGCATCTTTAATTCTCTCAGATTAGCCACCATTAAGAACTGTTTTAATTGCTGGAACCAATTAGGCAATATTTGCATTGGACATGAAGTAGTAGTAATTTCTATAATGTGTGTAAATGGTTAGAGATGGTTATCTTCAAGGAGGGAAGAAAAACAACAGTCCTGAAGGTGATCTTCAGGGACGTACCAGATGGTTCACATCAGAGACATCACAGATATTTACCATGTTAGGATATCCCTCTCTCTCAATGCCTCTTTTCCTCTCTTCCTCTTTATCTCTGCCTCTTTCTCTCTCTTCACCTCTGTCTCTCCCTCTCATCATCCCCCTCTCAGAAAGAGGGCTTCTCTTCTCCACCTCTGTAACGACTGTGATGAGCTGATTCATTCCAGTGTTCTCCGTAGGGATGGGATGTAAAGACAGCCGCTGCTCCTGTCTGGGTGGAGAGATGGAGGAGGGCTTTCTGATAATCTCAATAATCCATGGGCTGTAGGGACACGTCCCCTTTCTCATTAGTAAACACTGATTCATTCTGCAGATTGGAGAATACATCCCACCTCTCTCCTCCCCGTCTCCCCATCTTCTCCCCGTTGTCTTCTTACCCCATCACCCCCATGAG